>NC_071100.1:12202500-12462500 GCF_024256425.1 Clarias gariepinus | reverse complement strand
TATATAACTGTAGCAGTGGTGTGTGTCTGCTGAATCGAGGAACCACAAACACACACACACACACACACACACACACTGCAGGATCACAGCGATGTGTTTCCATTCGCACTGTTCCGCCTCCCCAGTGTGATGTTCCTCAGCAGTTCTCATCCGACCTCCTCTCTTCTTCCTCTTCTTTTCCTTCTTCCTTTCCATCTGTCTGTCTGTACATCTCTATCTCTCTCTCTCCCTGTACATCTCTATAATTACCACCTTCTCTCTTCTGTGTTCTCTCTCTTTCTCTATCTCACACACTGCTGTGAATGACCTTTTCAGCACCCACTCTTTTCTCTCTGCGTCTGATTCGGAGACTTCCTCAGATGTGCCTTAGTATTGATCGCGGAGGCTTCCTGATGCGAAGGGTTGACTTTTATTTTTAGCCCTGCTTTTTCCTGCACTTAAATATAGTCAGGTCTGTCTGGTGGTTATATTTTTACAGGAGAAACTCTGAAATTCTGATTTCTGTAATTTTCTAAAACATGGATATATCAGAATGTATTCAAGTGTATGCACGTCAGTGTGAAATGTCTTGCACTCTACATCTCAATGCCTTATGGTGATTAGTTCTATAAATCGGCTTTGTGAGAACATTGTAAAATAAAATGACTAAAAACCCGTTCTGTCCTGTGTCCGTAGAGGAGAGTTCTGCGCTCGGCTCCGGAGAAGCTGCGTAATCGAACCTCGGTTTCCGCCAACGTGACCCAGAGCAGCCCCGGCACACGGGTCAACCGCTACATCGGCCGTCTGATCGAAGCGCGTCAGACAGAGTCGGACACGGCTGACTTGCATTTCCTCACACTCATGTATAAGTGCTCGGAGAGGGAGAGGAGGGTGAGCTGCTTCATCACATCCGTGGTCCATTAAAAGTTATCATCTTACTGGCCGGCACTCCCATTAGATCCATGGTGCTGCACACCAGTGACTGGACTGGTAGTGGAGCAGAAGAAGACCTAATGTATTAGATCTACATCACATAAAGGGACAGTTAAGCATTTTGGTATATATAAAAATAAAATAAATGTTTCAGTGTAGTGAAAAATAGCAGACATTCTGTTTAATCCAAACTCGAAGGGCATGTCCCCTCAGGATATCGATACACTTTTCCTAAACTGAATCATGTTTTCCAACCCAATGTAAAGTTCTAGCAGCATGACAGACAGATTGACTGTTTTGTTAACGCTGGGAGACCGAAAACCGTTTCTTTCCATAAATATCATGTTTGCAGGTAAGCATCAAGGCGAGGTTGGAAAGTATGTTAAAAAAAAATAAAAAGATTTAAGCTTTGCTTTGAAATAGGAAACAAATTTATGGTTCAAAGGGAGTGGTGACTATTATTAATTGTAGTGTCACATGGTGTCCACTAGGGGTGTAACAGACTCACTCACTCGCTCATTGTCTATAAAGAACTAGAACTTAGGATGCCTGCATCTGTCTTAACAGATGCACACGCCCCATACACTCACTCATTCATTCACACACTACGCGCAATTTGGGAATGCCAATTAGCCTAATCTGCATGTCTTTGGACTTTGGGGGGAAATACCTAAAAGAAACTCATTAAGCATGTGGAGAACATGCAAACTCCATGCACACAGACCCGAGATGGGAAGCGAACCCCGACTATGAAGGTGCAAGGCGTGCTGGTGGTGTAACAAACCAACAAACAAATAAGAATAAATAATCCTAAACGTTGCATTAAACTTCATCTGAGAAAATGATCGATGGAAATGAAAAAAACTCTGCATACAGCAGAAATCGTCATCCACCTCCTCTTTCTCAGCGCGTTGTTGCACTGGATTGGTTGAAAATCTTTCATAGACTTTGTTTAACTGTTATACACATGCCTGGTGCAGATCCTCAATCAAATAATGTAATTATATATATTTAACTCTATTGGTGCCACAGTTGCTAAACTATTAGCGAATGGCCGCCATTGTTAATAGTGTGTTGTAGTGACATATGGTATCCAGTAGGGGTGTAACTTCACAATTGGATTCAAAAAGCAAATACACATAAAATAATCCTAAAAAGTTGATTAAATATACTCTGACCCTAAAAAAACGATCATTTAAAATCGTTGAAGCCCTGTACAGTATGTAGCAGTGCCTGGGGCATCAGAGCTCCAAAGTCAGCTAAACTGCCCCACTTCCTCCTCTTCGTTCTCGAGGACCCTAGGTCGCCGCTGCGTTGTGGCACTGGTTCCACAAGGTAATTATATATATATATATATATATATATATATATATATATATATATATATATATATATATGAAAATGTGTGTGTGTGTGTGATGCATAATTCAAAGTTTGTTGATTCCCATGATTGTCATTATTCATTAGTTCAAATTTAACCCACTTAACTTCTCTCTCCATTTTCTTTTCTTTTCCCCCAGTATCATCTCATCCATGACGAGTACTTCACAGGTGCAGTGGTGCTGTCGCTAATCCTTGCAGCCTTGTTGGGCCTCGTCTACCTTCTCATCATGCCACAGTAAATCTTTACTTTACCTATTTTCATTAATGATTGCCTTTTCTTCCAAGCTAATGCTAACAGCAATCATTAATGGCTAGAAGGAGTAGTTCAGTGGATAAGGCATTGGACTACGGTTCGGAAGATCCCAGGTTCAAACCCCACAACCACCAAGTTGCCACTGTTGGGCCCTTGAGCAAGGCCCTTAACCCTCAACTGCTCAGATGTGTAATGAGATAAAAATAATTATCTCATATCTCATAGCTCTGGATAAGAGCGTCTGCCAAATGCCTAAATGTAGAAGGAGTAACACTTTTTATGGCCATTAATAATCAAAACCTAAGCACTTTTAGTTCTGTAATTGCACCTAGTCTCCTGTCTTTGCATTCTGTTATTCTTGCTTTACTTTTATACTCTAATTTTCCTCTAACCCCTTGTGCTAACATCTCGTCTCTGTTTGTCCTCTTTCTTTTGCCTGACCTCAGGGGGACAGTAGTGTTGGTGCTGCTGGTTTTCTGCATCTGTTTCCTTGTAGCTTGTATCATGTACCTTCATGTCACTAGAGTGCAGGTAAATGATTACATTTTAAAATGCAATTAGTTTTTAAACAATATTATTTTTTTTCTAACACTAGCTCCATGCTAATTTCCTGACACAGAATAGCCTGTAGCATTTCAAATAACATGGCTAACTAGAGAAAGATTTAGCACATTTCAGATGTCTTGCAGCTAAACCTGAGATGTACATAGGAGTGTTTTCTAATACTACCTTCTCATTTTGGACAGATACAGATAGAGGAAAGGCTTAAGGGTCTCAACAGCGCTACACACAGCATTTAGGAATGAATACTCTTTGCTTAGCAAGTGAAAGTATCTTGGAAGATTACAAAACCTATTAGTAGATTTTTTTAACAGGCCCATGTTCCCAGAGGCTTATGTTCATATGTTCACAGGGTCCTTTGTTCCCGTGGTTTTATGTTCACGAAGTCGTACTGTATATTCCCATCTTTCCATGGTCCTATGTCCCCATCTTTCCATGGTCCTATGTTCCCATCTACCCATGGTCCTATGTTCCCATCTTCCCATGGTCCTATGTCCCCATCTTCCCATGGTCCTATGTCTCCATCTTCCCATGGTCCTATGTCCCCATCCTCCCATGGTCCTATGTCTCCATCTTCCCATGGTCCTAGGGCCCCTTTGTTCCCAGAGTCATATATTGCCATGTTCCCATGTTTCCATGGTCCTATGTTCCCAGAATCATATGTTCCCATGTTCCCATGGTCCTATGTTCCCAGAATCATATGTTCCCATGTTCCCATGGTCCTATGTTCCCAGAATCATATGTTCCCATGTTCCCATGGTCCTATGTTCCCAGAATCATATGTTCCCATGTTCCCATGTTCCCATGGTCCTATGTTCCCAGGGCTCTATTTTCTGATAGTCCTATTTTCCCAGAGTCTGTTATATATGTTTATACGGTCTTTTGTTCCAGTGGATCTGTGTTTCTCTGTTAATACACACCAATCCTCAATTCTGTCTGAGACAACTGTGGACTACTTATTTCCTAAACATTATCCAGGCTTTAAAACTTTTTTAAACACAATAAAACTATTGTTTTTATTTATTTATTTTTATTGGCTTCATTTTATGTGTATTTTATAGATCTGTTGAGAGAATTTCATAAAACAAAGGGAGCTAGGGAATCCTTTCAGGTTTCTATTATGTGACCTGATAGATTAAATAGACCCGGGGAACACAGGACCTTAGAACTGGGAACATACAGCCCTTTCTCATGCCATGTAAATCTAGTGACAGTACGGCCCTGGGAACATAGCGATGACCCTATTTTTAAGCTTCAAATTAGCTTTTAGTTATTAGCAGATTAGCGGTTACTTTAGCTTCCAACCTGGTCGACTTTATCCAGATGAACTTTGCCCTAGAAATTTACCAGTCTTGAAAACTTTGAATGAAGTGGCTGAAATATAAAGTAAAAACCAATCATCTCAAAGCTTATTGAGGTTATGAAAAGAGAAACACTGACATGCTACGAAAGTCAATTCGCGCTAATCGTTTCCTTTTGTTCAGAACAAAGTCTTTATCAAGTTGGCTGCTTGTCATTAGACGTTGCCTGTAAGTGGATTTAGGAATTTGAATTCTCTGAGGTAATTGTGTGTGTGTGTGTGTGTGTGTGTGTGTTTCTCCCGCAGTGCTTTCCTGGGTGTCTCACTATCCAGATCCGCACAGTCTTGTGTGTGCTAATAGTGTCGCTAATCTATGCTGTGGCACAGGCGTGTGTGGTAAGCCTTTAGTTTTCATCATCATCATCATCATTATCATCAGCATTAAAGGGAAAGTGTATGATAAAACACAGTATATACATCCATGTGAGGTTAGCAGATAGCGGTTAGCAGTTGCCTGAGGTGACACGTTAGATGTTAGACAGAAACCAGTGTGGAGTTGCTGTTTCCTGTCCAGGTTGACTGCATGCCCTGGCTCTGGGTCTCCACTTCCAACACCTCTATAGTGATCATCGACACGGTGGGCGGGGCCAACCGCACTATGCCCGAGCTGCCCTGTGACGGAGTCCAGTATGCCTTCCTGGCCTGCGTGGTAGCCACGGTTACCATGGCGCTGTACCTGAGGGTGTCCTGGCTGCCCAAGCTGCTTCTGCTGCTCGTGTTGGCCGTCAGCTTCATCACCGTGCTGGAGCTGAGCGGATACCGCCGAACCATGACCGGGTCAGAGCTCATACCCCTGCTAATGTGTGTGTGTGTGTATGTGTGTGTGTGTGAATACAGTATTTCATCCCCTCAAAAAAAGAAAGGCAGGGATGAGTCTAAAAAAAAAAAAAGTCAGATTCATTTGTGTAATTGTTTTCTCTGTTGTAACTCGTCTGTGTATTCTGTTTAAAAAAAACTAATCTCTTTATATAATCATCCTTAAAATTCAAATCAGTTATAAATTCTGATGTATCATCATCTTTTATTTAAATAAAACATTTAAATGGTGCAAACATTTTAAAGAAGGCCATACTGTACATCCCTGAATCATTGCCATACAGTCCTGACCTCACTACTAGAAATTTCCACATGTTTGCGGCAATAAAGGAGTTCCTGGGAGGCCAGCGTTTCACACGTGATCAGGCAGTCCGATCATGGCTGAGACAGCTTTCTACCTTTGATGGTGTCCAAGCACTAGTGAAACGCTGAAATGAGTCCATTAGTGTGGCAGGGGATTATACAGAGAAATAAAGGGAGTTTTTCAAAATCTCTTAAAGTCCTGGTTTGACTTGAACGCCCCTCATTTAAGCTGTTGACTTGGATATTAGGAAGTCATGTTCCTCCAATAAACCAGTGATTATTTAGTAAAAGTTCAGTGAGTAAGTCGTGCTATCTTTTATTCATCCACAACATTAGGGTTTTAGATTACAAAATTAAATCCATACACATGATTGCACACACACACACACACACACACACAGCAAAAGCATTAATCACTCTGCTCTTTCAGAGCACGCTATTTTAGTTAGTGACCTACACTATGTTGTGTGTGTGTGTGTGTGTGTGTGTGTGTGTGTGTGTGTGTGTGTCGGCGTGTTCCCCAGAAAGCCTGAGCTCCAGTCCTTTGTGCAGTCCCCACAGCTGTTTGAGAAATAGGCCATGGGTCAGTTGCAGGGAGATTTCCATAATAATGATAATTAAAAGGTATTTGAAGCCGCTCTAATAAAGTTGTGTGTTTAAGCGCTCCCTTTTAATCGACCTCTCCAAAGTGTTTGAAGACGAGCCGAGCTTCATTAGAGCCACGCGTAATCAATCACGACACAAAACATCCACCCACTCAGCTCAGTGGCCTCTTACATAACCCTGGGAGAGAGAGAGAGAGAGATGGACAGTATCGGTGGTTAGATGGACAGATGGACAGATGGATGGATAGATGAATAATGGATTTAAAATTCATTCTTATTAGAACTAATATTTTAACAGTTTATTAGATTAATGGGTAAATGGGTTGATGTATGAGTATGTAAAAATGGTTAATAGATGAATTCATTAATTGATAGACTGATTACTAAATTTGTGCATCGATGGATAAATGGATGGATAAATAATGAACAGTTATATAATTAAATAAATTCTTTCTAGAACTACTACTGTTATAGAATGGATGAATGGATGGGTTAATTAATAAATAATGGATAAATAATGGGTTGAGCGATAGATTAGTGGGTGGATGGATGGATAGATAGATTAATAGGCTCGTGGATTAATATATAATATACAAGGAAATGGTCGTACAAGTTGGGGATAAATACAATGGTCACCACAGGCCTCCACGTTTCCTAGTTGGACTACAGAGGTTCCTAGATGGATGGATGGATGGGTAGATAGATTAATGGATAAATAGATGGATGTGTTGATGGATGGGTTGATGGATGGATGGATAATTAGATCAAGGGATTTATGGATCAATTAATAGGTGGATGGATAAATGGATGTATGGATGGATGGATTAAAGGAAAGATCAATGGATGGATAGATAGATGGATAAGGAATAAATGGATGTATTTAATCTACTGTATTTAATCATAAAAGTAAAAACAGATGAAGCGTGGTTAATAAGTAATCATTATAGTTTTAAAACAGTGCTGTGGCATGATGCCATGTTGCTGCTATAAATGTAAATTTATAAATTTGTAAATTTGAGTTAAACAGATAAAAACTGAGACAGACAGACAAATAGATAGATAGATAGATAGATAGATAGATAGATAGATAGATAGAGAGTTTACATGAACACACATTATTTCTACAGTATAATTTGTAAAAGTGAACGTTTTCTCCTTCTCACCAGATGGTTTCCTGAAGCCCCCTGAGGGTTCCCCGTGTTCTCTGTTTGTCTCAGTCTGACCTTTATTCCAGCTCTTCTTCTCCGACCGCATTTCATTGCGTCCTGCACTGCGTTCCGCGTGCTGGTGTTACACACTCCATCATACACAGCTTGCTGTTCCAGTGGGGTGAAGCTGAGACACTAAAGTCTACTTCATCATGACTGTGCTTTAACCACAGCAGTGCACAGTGGAGTGTTTTCTCTTCTCTAAAACACACCCTACAGCTTGTTAGTGTTTTTACACACTTGGGTTGAGTCGGGTGGGCTCGCGGAGTAAACCCTGCAGCGCTCCAGGACTTCACTTCATCCCTCTCTCGTTAGCTGGTTTGGAATGTCTGTCGGAATAATTTCCTAATTAAACGATAATTAACCCTCTGTGGCCTTCTCTGCTGCGTCTCTTATAGCATGTCAGCATGTCAAGATAGAAAAAAAGGATGGACAGAAGACTGACATGACGTGTTTTTTTTCTCTCTCCACAGTGCGGGTATGGGTTCACTGAATGTTCGCTCATATGAGCCCATCCTCTCACTGCTGCTATTCTCCAGCGCTCTGGCCCTGCACTCACGCCAGCTCGAGCTCAAACTGCGCCTGGACTTCCTCTGGGCCACACAGGTTAGAGCCCTCATACAGGAAACGTTTACATAGAGCCCTGACACAAGGCCACTGACATACGGTAATACCCTCACATAGGACCCTGACTGTGAACACATACAGTAGGACTGCGACATGACCGACTCACTTAAGGCTCAGACCTGGAACCCAGGCATAGGATGCTGACCATCAAATAGGACACTTACATACTGTAGGACACAAATGTAGGACCTTTACATAAAACTCTCATATAGAAATCTAACATAGATTTCTCACAGGGAACCTAAACAACACTGGAACAGAACCGTTTCAGAGCCCTCACATATAACCCACACATATCCATATCTAAAAACCTCTGTAGGGACTGTGGAGGCCAAGGGTGACCTTTGTATTTACAGTATTCACATTTTTACAACCATTGTACTGTAGGTCGACCAAGACATATAACCATCACATTTAACCCACACACATCCATCCATCCATCCATCCACCAATCCATTCATCAGGAAACCTCTGTAGTCCAACTAGAACTGTGGAGGCCAATAGTAACCATTGTATTTATTCACATTTTTACAACCATGGTAGGACAACCCTCACATATTACATTCACATATAACCCTCACATATAACCCTCACATATAACCTTTATATATAACCCTCACATATAACCTTTATATATAACCCTCACATATAACCCTCACATATAACCTTTATATATAACCCTCACATATAACCCTCACATATAACCTTTATATATAACCCTCACATATAACCTTTACATATAACCCTCACATATAACCCTCACATATAACCTTTACATATAACCCCCACATATAACTCTCACATATAACCTTTACATATAACCCTCACATATAACCTTTACATATAACCCTCACATATAACCTTTACATATAACTCTCACATATAACTCTCACATATAACCTTTATATATAACCCTCACATATAACCCTCACATATAACCTTTACATATAACCCTCACATATAACTCTTACATATAACTCTCACATATAACCCTCACATATAACCCTCACATATATAACCCTTACATATAACCCTCACATATAACCTTCACATATAACCCTCACATATAACTCTCACATATAACCCTCACATATAACCCTCACATATAACTCTTACATATAACTCTCACATATAACCCTCACATATAACCCTCACATATATAACCCTTACATATAACCCTCACATATAACCTTCACATATAACCCTCACTTATAACTCTTACATATAACCCTCACATATAACCCTCACATATAACCCTCACATATAACCTTCACATATAACCCTCACATATAACTCTCACATATAACCCTCACATATATAACCCTCACATATAACTCTCACATATAACCCTCACATATAACTCTCACATATTACCCCTTACATATATAACCCTTACATATAACCCTCACATATAACTCTCACATATAACTCTCACATATTACCCCTTACATATATAACCCTTACATATAACCCTCACATATAACTCTCACATATAACCCTCACATATAACCCTCACATATAACTCTTACATATAACTCTCACATATAACCCTCACATATAACCCTCACATATATAACCCTTACATATAACCCTTACATATAACTCTCACATATAACTCTCACATATAACCCTCACATATAACCCTCACATATAACCTTCACATATAACCCTCAAATATAACTCTCACATATAACCCTCACATATATAACCCTCACATATAACTCTCACAAATAACCCTCACATATAACTCTCACATATTACCCCTTACATATATAACCCTTACATATAACCCTCACATATAACTCTCACATATAACCCTCACATATAACCCTCACATATAACTCTCACATATAACCCTTACATATAACCCTCACATATATAACCCTTACATATAACCCTCACATATAACCTTCACATATAACCCTCACATATAACCCTCACATATAACTCTCACATATAACCCTCACATATATAACCCTCACATATAACTCTCACATATAACCCTCACATATAACTCTCACATATAACTCTCACATATAACCCTTACATATAACCCTCACATATATAACCTTTACATGTAACCCTCACATATAACTCTCACATATAACCCTCACATATAACCCTCACATATAACCTTTACATATAACTCTCACATATAACCTTTACATATAACCTTTATATATAACCCTCACATATAACCCTTACATATAACCTTTACATATAACCCCCACATATAACCCTCACATATAACCTTTACATATAACCCTCACATATAACCCTCACATATAACCTTTACATATAACCCTCACATATAACCTTTACATATAACCCCCACATATAACTCTCACATATAACCTTCACATATAACTCTCACATATAACTCTCACATATAACCCTCACATATAACTCTTACATATAACCCTCACATATAACCCTCACATATATAACCCTTACATATAACCCTCACATATAACCTTCACATATAACCCTCACATATAACTCTCACATATAACCCTCACATATAACTCTCACATATAACTCTCACATATAACCCTTACATATAACCCTTACATATATAACCCTTACATATAACCTTCACATATAACCCTCACATATAACTCTCACATATAACCCTCACATATAACCCTCACATATAACTCTCACATATAACCCTCACATATATAACCCTCACATATAACTCTCACATATAACCCTCACATATAACTCTCACATATTACCCCTTACATATATAACCCTTACATATAACCCTCACATATAACTCTCACATATAACCCTCACATATAACTCTTACATATAACTCTCACATATAACCCTCACATATAACCCTCACATATAACTCTCACATATAACCCTCACATATAACCTTCACATATAACCCTCACATATAACTCTCACATATAACCCTCACATATAACCCCCACATATAACTCTCACATATAACCCTCACATATATAACCCTCACATATAATTCTCACATATAACCCTCACATATAACTCTCACATATAACCCTCACATATAACCCTCACATATATAACCCTTACATATAACCCTCACATATAACTCTCACATATAACCCTCACATATAACCCTCACATATAACTCTTACATATAACTCTCACATATAACCCTCACATATAACTCTCACATATAACCCTCACATATAACCCTCACATATAACTCTTACATATAACTCTCACATATAACCCTCACATATAACCCTCACATATATAACCCTTACATATAACCCTCACATATAACCTTCACATATAACCCTCACTTATAACTCTTACATATAACCCTCACATATAACCCTCACATATAACCCTCACATATAACCTTCACATATAACCCTCACATATAACTCTCACATATAACCCTCACATATATAACCCTCACATATAACTCTCACATATAACCCTCACATATAACTCTCACATATTACCCCTTACATATATAACCCTTACATATAACCCTCACATATAACTCTCACATATAACTCTCACATATTACCCCTTACATATATAACCCTTACATATAACCCTCACATATAACTCTCACATATAACCCTCACATATAACCCTCACATATAACTCTTACATATAACTCTCACATATAACCCTCACATATAACCCTCACATATATAACCCTTACATATAACCCTTACATATAACCTTCACATATAACTCTCACATATAACTCTCACATATAACCCTCACATATAACCCTCACATATAACCTTCACATATAACCCTCAAATATAACTCTCACATATAACCCTCACGTATATAACCCTCACATATAACTCTCACAAATAACCCTCACATATAACTCTCACATATTACCCCTTACATATATAACCCTTACATATAACCCTCACATATAACTCTCACATATAACCCTCACATATAACCCTCACATATAACTCTTACATATAACTCTCACATATAACCCTTACATATAACCCTCACATATATAACCCTTACATATAACCCTCACATATAACCTTCACATATAACCCTCACATATAACCCTCACATATAACTCTCACATATAACCCTCACATATATAACCCTCACATATAACTCTCACATATAACCCTCACATATAACTCTCACATATAACTCTCACATATAACCCTTACATATAACCCTCACATATATAACCTTTACATGTAACCCTCACATATAACTCTCACATATAACCCTCACATATAACCCTCACATATAACCTTTACATATAACTCTCACATATAACCTTTACATATAACCTTTATATATAACCCTCACATATAACCCTTACATATAACCTTTACATATAACCCCCACATATAACCCTCACATATAACCTTTACATATAACCCTCACATATAACCCTCACATATAACCTTTACATATAACCCTCACATATAACCTTTACATATAACCCCCACATATAACTCTCACATATAACCTTTACATATAACCCTCACATATAACTCTTACATATAACCCTCACATATAACTCTTACATATAACCCTCACATATAACCCTCACATATATAACCCTTACATATAACCCTCACATATAACCTTCACATATAACCCTCACATATAACTCTCACATATAACCCTCACATATAACTCTCACATATAACTCTCACATATAACCCTTACATATAACCCTTACATATATAACCCTTACATATAACCTTCACATATAACCCTCACATATAACTCTCACATATAACCCTCACATATAACCCTCACATATAACTCTCACATATAACCCTCACATATATAACCCTCACATATAACTCTCACATATAACCCTCACATATAACTCTCACATATTACCCCTTACATATATAACCCTTACATATAACCCTCACATATAACTCTCACATATAACCCTCACATATAACTCTTACATATAACTCTCACATATAACCCTCACATATAACCCTCACATATAACTCTCACATATAACCCTCACATATAACCTTCACATATAACCCTCACATATAACTCTCACATATAACCCTCACATATAACCCCCACATATAACTCTCACATATAACCCTCACATATATAACCCTCACATATAATTCTCACATATAACCCTCACATATAACTCTCACATATAACCCTCACATATAACCCTCACATATATAACCCTTACATATAACCCTCACATATAACTCTCACATATAACCCTCACATATAACCCTCACATATAACTCTTACATATAACTCTCACATATAACTCTCACATATAACCCTCACATATAACCCTCACATATATAACCCTTACATATAACCCTCACATATAACCTTCACATATAACCCTCACATATAACCCTCACATATAACCTTCACATATAACCCTCACATATAACTCCCTCATATAACCCTCACATATATAACCCTCACATATAACTCTCACATATAACCCTCACATATAACTCTCACATATTACCCCTTACATATATAACCCTTACATATAACTCTCACATATAACCCTCACATATAACCCCTTACATATATAACCCTCACATATAACCTGCACATATAACCTGCACATCTAATCCTTACCTATAACGCACACACACATAATCAACAGCAGTGTGATGTCATTATAAAGTATAAATGCAGATAGTATATGTACTTGAGTATTACAGTATGAGGAATGTGAGTGACATTTCAAACACACACACTTACACACACTTATACACACAGTATTATTATTATTATTATTATTATTATTATTAATGAAAGGAGTCGAGGCTACTGGGGTCATTTTACCTTGCTGTTTTGTACAGCACTTGCAGCAGTGTGTATGTATGTATGTGTGTGCGTGTGTGTGTGTGTGTGAGTGCGTGTGCGTGTGTGTGTGCTACCAGCATGCTCACCGCTGGGTATTTGCTCTGTTAGCACTGGCACTCCAACGAGGTGAAAAAGTAGCACGCTGGGCATAAGTGTGTGTGTGTGTGTGTGTGTGTGTGTGTGTGTGTGTGTGTGTGTGTGTGTGTTTATGCACTCCCCGTATTTACACATGATTTGGTGACCTACATTACACCCAGTTTCAGTCAGACACAACAACATCAGTCCTTTTATTCCTTTTAAAATCACTGAGGCTTGTTAAAGTGCTGAATATTAACATGCATATTTTATTCATATGTAAATGTATCGATTTTACTGTAGGTCATAAATAATTATCACTCTCGATGGGAGTCAATAATTTAGTGATTGAGATGACGACGTTCATCCAGACGTCAATGGCAGACTTGAGTACAACATGTTTCAATGGACATCACACATCACCCGAGGTTGTTCTGAGCCACGCCCGGGCGTGGCCTGTCTTCAGGGGTTAACAGGAGTGTGTGAGTGTGAGGGGGTGAGGTTTACATTGTCCCCACACTTCTAAAATCGTTACCTGGGTTTAGGAGAACCTCGGTTTTTTCATGAGGAGTGAACGAGAATGAAAGCGTCTTCGCTGCCACACACACACACACACACACACACTCTGGGATTTATTTTTCAAGCCCTGGCCTGAAGTGGCACTGCAGTGTGTGTGTGAAAGCTCTGCGTCACCAATTCGGAGCTGATGTGAATGTTCGATAAAGCAGCCTAGCACATAATGGAATAAATTAGAGGCGACCCCACACACACAGACACACACACACACACACACACACCTCCCTGAGGCCTTTATTACATAACGCTGAGAAACACAAACGCACAGAAAACAAAGAGCCTCTGACACACTGCTTACCTCGCTGTCCTCACTCACCCTCATAATGTAATATACACGGCCTGAGAGTGCACACACACACACACACACACACACACACACACGAGTGTTTATATATATATATATATATATATATATATATATATATATATATACAGGACACACATTTACAGTACACACACACACACATGCACTGGCTCTGTGCTGACATCTAGTGCTCAGCCGAGGCGAACACCAAGTCACACTCTAAATTAATTTATTTTTTCTTAGTTAAAAAAGTTAATAAAATTAATACATAAATAAATAAATATATATTTAAACTAATTAATTATTTCAGTTGCTTAAAGTTGTATTTACTGTAATAGTTTATTTAAAAAGAAGCCATTAATAAAACATTTATACATTATTTATCTGATATTTACAATGACATTTTTTTTCATGTTCATTGCACAGTACCAGCTACTACTAGTACTAAAGTCAATTATTCTGCCCACTTATTTATTTGTATTTTGAGGAAAACACTTTATTTATTTATTTATTTATTTATTTATTTATCTATCCATTTAGACATTGATGTGTTTGATTGTTTATTTAATAATAATATTAATAATAATAATCTAATTGTTAAAGGACAATATATTATTTAAAATATTGCTAGATTAAAGATTTAATAATTTTATTAATCACATACATGATTGTACAAGTACAACAGTAGTGAAATGCAATAAAACAAACTCCAGACTGTGCAAATAAAAAAGGGATGCATGTATGTACAAAATAAAAAGGAGAAAATAAAATCAATTATATACAATATAGTATACATCTAAAATGATAAAAATTGTTGTTGTAAAAAATGTGAAACCAGTGCAATGGTATTAGATGTTAGATAAATTGACTATAATATTCATGTTTAAATTTAATTTAATTTAATTGAAATAATTGTTAATAATAATAATAATAATAATAATTATTATTATTATTATTATTATTATTATATTTTTTATTTTATTTTTTACTTTGCCTATTTAAACAGCAGGACAGTATTCAAATACTTATTGATTTGTTAATTATTATTATTATTATTATTATTATTATTATTATTATTAGACTATTATTTATTTCTTATTTATATGCTAATTTAAAGAACAGTCTTGAATTAAACACTAAGTTATTTGTTTGCTTATTTCTTTACAGATTCAAGACTTCAATCTGTATTTTCTGATTTTCTTTTAATTAAGGTGTGCAATAAAGAAATAGATTTTCTTTTTTATTAGATAAAATTAGTCTTATAAAAATGTTACAGATAGAAATGTGTTGTGATTTCTTTTCAAACATTAAAAATAATGACCGTCATTGTTCTGAAAGTTAGTATTTTAGTTTTAAAAAGTATTTTGGATGAATCTTCTTTTCTCTAATAATTCCATATTCTTTAACTGACACACCAAATATAAAAGACAATTTATAGAGTTAATAGAAAAAATATTCCCTGTAGCACCAAGTCAGTAATGACAGCTCTCACACCTTTATTTATTGTCCTGTAAGACTTAATATCTGCGTTGACGTTCCTGTTAGCATGTGGTGGATAAGAGACTGTGTAGCGTGTGCTGTTCATGATGTTATTGCTACTCGTTGTGTGTGCTTCCAGGCCGAGGAGGAGAGGGACGGTATGGAGAAGGTGAAACTGGACAACAGGAGGATTCTCTTTAATCTGCTCCCGGTCCACGTGGCTCAACACTTCTTAATGTCAAACCCCAGGAACATGGTGAGAGACAACACGGTCTCACACCTACACACGGGAAGATTAACAAAGGCAACTCTAAGTAAAGGTTACATTTATCTGGGGTTGGCAGACTAGGTGTACAAACTTTGACACTTTTTTTTTTACATTTTGTATATTTGAAAGTAATCAAATAGTAAATACTTTAAAAAATAATGAATAAAATATGGATATTTGATAGTGGGTGCCAAAACTTTTGACACCACTGTATTGTATTCAACTGTGAACTTTTTTGCTTTGACACTTGTTTATCCACAGGACCTGTATTATCAGTCGTACTCGCAGGTCGGCGTGCTCTTCGCCTCCATTCCCAACTTCAACGACTTCTACATCGAGCTGGACGGAAACAACATGGGCGTGGAGTGCCTGCGCCTGCTCAATGAGATCATCGCCGATTTCGATGAGGTCAGTCTCCCGTTGCCTCGCAGCAGTCGATCACGAGCTTGTCCCGCACATCACGTGCTCTGAACATTTCCTTTTTCCTATTCGTTTCCCAGCTCATGGATAAGGAATACTACAAAGACATCGAGAAGATCAAAACCATCGGCAGCACCTACATGGCAGCGGTGGGATTGGTTCCCACTACAGGCAGCAAGGTGAGACTTGAGTGCAACCATTTACCATGACCTCTACCTAATAAGATAAGAGAGTTTTACTCTTGTGTTCCAGGTTAAAAAGTCTATTTTAGCTCATCTTAGCACAATAGCAGACTTCGCCATCGAAATGTTCGACGTCCTTGACGAAATCAACTACCAGTCCTACAATGATTTCATCCTGAGAGTAGGTAAGCTGCATCCAGGCAGGGTGGACTTATGCATTTTGAGAATTCTCTACCAGAAGCCACTGGAACTGTCCTGTTCTGGTCTTTATGGATGTGCTTTTCCTCGCAGGTATAAATGTAGGTCCAGTAGTGGCTGGGGTTATTGGTGCTCGGAGGCCACAGTACGATATCTGGGGCAACACGGTGAACGTGGCCAGCCGTATGGACAGTACCGGAGTCCCGGGAAAGATCCAGGTCCGAATGCTTTTCTTTTTTGATATATTTGTTCGTTTTTTTGCCATGTCCTTACTTTGAATGAAAATACAATTCTTTTCATTTTGCCTTGTCAAAAGAAAAAGAGTAGAACAGGTACAAGTCACAAGTTTAGTGTCTGAATACTTTGGAAGATTCACACTGTATCTTCTTTAGCCAATTTTCCAGTTTGGCGTATCAACAATTAAAATGGCTGGGGCTGCTTTGCAGCTTCAGGACCTGGACGACTTGCTATAACTGATGGGACGATAAATTCTGGGCTCTACGAGAAAATCCTAAAGGAGAAACGTTCAGCCATCAGTTCAAGTGCAGTTGGGTTATGTAGCAGTACAATGATCTGAAACACACCAGCAAGTCCACCTTTGAATAACTCCAAAAAACCCAAAACAAAATTAAGGCTTTGGAGAGACCTAGTGGAAGTTCAGACTTCAATTTGACTGAGATGTTGTGGGATGACCTTAAACAGGTCGTCTCCCAAAAACAGTCCAATGTGGATAAATTCAAACAATTCTGGAAAGAAGAGCGGGCCAAAATTCCTCCATAGCTATATAAAAGATTTGTTACCAGTTATCGCAATGCTTGAATGCACGGGCGGCACAACCAGTTATTAGGTTTAGGGGGTGATTACTTTTTCACACAGGGGCTGGTGATGTATGTGAGAGAGTGAACTAGCTTGTTTTGTAGACATTTCCAAACAGGAAATTTCCCTTTAAGTGGCAACTGCTAGTGTAACTATAAAACTTTCAGAGCTGTGTTACAACCAAGACAACGCTGTACTGCATGTCCTGTAGCAGATTGTATGTAGGGCTTTATTTATTTATATCTTCTCCATAGGTAACAGAGGAAGTGCACCGTCTGCTACAGAACGACTACGACTTGGTGTGTCGGGGCAACATCAGCGTAAAGGGAAAAGGTCAAATGGTGACTTACTTCCTGGAGGGCAGGTCCCAAGACGCAGGTCCGAGGGCACCTGAGCGGCGAAGGAGCACGTACGCGATAGGGCGCGCCGCCCGGGTAGGGGTCGGATCTGCACAAACCTCCGCCCACAACTCCGGCCGTCCCGCATCTTACATCGTGCACGAGGAGGATGGGGAGGAGGACACCGAAGAAGAGGAAGGAGAGGTTTGAGGAAAAGGAACATAGAGCGTCAGTACGGTGGCGTCGGAAAGGGGCTTCTCCGATTGAGGTGCATGAGGCTTTTGAAGGTTTTCCAGTCTACGAGGATAAGTCTTGAGATTTGAAAGATTGAATTTTGTCTTCCCTTTCTAAGTGATCGATCACTTTGCTTTAGTTTTGGCGACGGAAATACTTTGTTATGTTTTTCAGCTATCCGATTTCAATCTGCACACTCGTCTTTTCCAATCAGAGGCACGGCTGGGGATCACAGACACCCTGTTTAGTGGGTGATTTTTGTGCACTTGTAAAGTGTTATTTACAATATTTACATCAGGACTGATTTTTTTAATTTATTATACGCCAAGACTACCTGATCTGATTCAAATACTTCGATGTTCTATCAGATTTGTGTACTTTTTTCTATGCTATTCAGTGTGGTTGAGTGGAGATGTGTGTGTGTGTGTACAGTATGCATGTGTTTGAGATGTAAAGATAGCACAGATGACATTTTAAAAGCAATTTATTAAATAAGCGATAGGCTTTATAGGCTTTATTTTTTTGTTGTCATTAGTGGTGGCAGTCTTTTTTCGGATCTTTGAGTAGCTGTTGATTAATCAGGGAGGGTGACCAGCACCCAAACTGCTCGACTTCAGTTGATATTTTTCAGGTTATGCGACTTGCCTTGCTGCACCGACGACTTTTCTAACGTGAAATTTGTGCAACTTTCTTATCAGGGCACTTCTATTAGACGTTCTAAACAGACTTAAGAGATGTAGATGCAACTTTAAGGACACATTTAGCACCTATGAGTTCATGACGTCAAAGCTAAGCGATGGACTGGACGTTCTCTGATCCAGGAATGAAGATAGGATTATAAAATCATAAAGTCATTAACATCATATATTTATGGTTTTTAAACATGAAGTGATTATCAACCAAGTGATTAGCATCTTGTGAAAAACCTAATTTAGCTCTGTTTTTTTATCTTGCTTTCTTCAAGACATGTTTAATGGTGGTTATGAGAAAAGATTGAAGGCAATGACGCCATGTTGAGTGGGGTATCTCACCTGTACACATGTATGAAGTCACAGGGTGCTTTCACATCCGCAGTGTTTGAACGGAACCCTCACATTGGTTCTTTAGACTTTCAGCAATCGCATTGAAGTTCTAGTGCGAGATGGTCTCGGTCTACTTCCAAGTGACCCATGGCATGTACAGTATTCTGGTTCGCAGACTCAGGGTTGCCAGGTCTCAGGGAAACTCCCAGCCCAATTACATTCTGCAAAACATATATGAAAAAATAAAAAATACAACATTTTTTTTCTTGTGTTCTGTCTGGCTCTCTTAGGGTAACGAGGGTGCGAATGCATTTCTAATTTGTGTTTCAGTTATTTGCTCCAGAATCCCATTTCCCAATCTTTCCAATATATCTGTTCTACAAAAAATGTTCAATACGTCCCAGATACTTTTCTTCCCTTTGTTTATGGAAATGAACAAGATATAATTCCAATTGTTTTCCCCTTAGATAAACAATTTTCAAGACCCTCAAGGGGCAGTGTTGGCTCAGGAGGTTTGATGTTGTGGGTCACTGGTTAGAGTGATGGGGGTTTGAGCCCCACCACCTCAAGGTTGCTACTGTTAACCATTTGGACAAACTGGAACCCTCAACCTTTACTTGCCTATACGAAATAACTCTGCTGGTATCTGCATGGGAGGAAAACTGGTTTAAAGGTCCTATATTTGACTATGTTTGTAACAAGGTCTCAGAGCAGCACTGAAGCTGGGGAAGGGGCTCTTCTTTTATGAGGTCATATCAGGAAGGAAAAATCGAGGTGTGTTTTTTAATCACTTTGTTGAGAGCCATCTGAACCTTTCAAAAGTGAATTTTCATGGTGAGATGAACTGCAACCCTGGCAACCCTGGTAACAAAGTCAAGCTCTGAACCTTGGAGGCTCATTCTGAGCTAAAAGACGGAGCTGTAGTACAACAGAATGCCATGTGGAAATTCTGGAGAACAGAAAGATGAAATCAACGTTGAACATGACGACTGAGTTATTACGTATGGTTTAATAATTCCATGCTCACTGTGATGGGTTCCATTTAGTGGTTTCTACACGCACTAGGAAAATCTTCATTTTATTTTTTTGTTGTGACTATAAAGGAAAAAGCAAGTTTTTAGTCCAGCACACTACTAAACCAACATCATTTTATTTTGTCTTTCGGTTTGTTTACTGAATAAACTCAGAGGTGTGAAAGCACCCTTAGACATTCTCATTACCAGAACATCACGATTCACCATAATTTGCAAAAATAAGTGCCAGAGAATGTACATTAGTAACTTCTTATATTAATCCTCACCAGTACATTATCTTTATACTATACTATACTATACTATACTATACTATACTATACTATACTACAGTCATACTATACTATACTGTAGAAGAATGGGTCCAGAAGACTGTACAGCTGAATTTGTTTATATACGCAATAAGTTTTGCCAAATTTTTTGAAAAGCGCAGTGTTAGTAGAATAAACGCTTGTAATTTTGAAGCGCTTGTCAAACTTTTGTATCTTTTACAGCTTTTGTTTGAATTTCGCATGATATTTTTGGGGAAATTCAGGAAGATTTTCAGGTAGACATGGAAACTCAATAACTATTTGAAGTGGGTATGAAGGAGAATTATAGAAATGTCATACCATACAGTAGTTATACAGTTTTAGATTTTTTTTTCCTCTTCCTTTTGTAACACTTACATTACATAACTGTACCTTGGGTTGGTAAACTACATTTCTGTAATTAACAAACAAGCCAAAAATGTAACTTTTGAGCACATAAAAGCTAGATTTATTTATTTATTTAGTTATTTATTTTTATTTCTATAGTGTTTCCGGAATGAATGTACAGTATATTTAATCTTCCATTAAATATCTTCTCTTTAATCCTGGTTTAACAACAGA
Source organism: Clarias gariepinus (assembly GCF_024256425.1). Lineage (NCBI taxonomy): Eukaryota > Metazoa > Chordata > Actinopteri > Siluriformes > Clariidae > Clarias > Clarias gariepinus. The sequence continues at coordinate 12,440,834 of NC_071100.1, read as the reverse complement.
CATTTTTTTTTTCCTGTTTAATGTATCAAACTGCTAACTGACAAAAAAATTATGGCTCACAAAATTTCCTCATACTATATCTATAATCAACCAATTATTTATATAATATTAGTTATATATAATATTTATATATATATTTATATAATATTAGTATATATATATATATATATATATATATATATACTTTATTTTTTTTATTTATTTTTTTTTTTTTGGTTTTTCGGTTCAATCAGTCAGAAATAAAACTCTCAGTGTTGTGCTGTTACAGAAAAAAAAAAAAATCAACAACGATGTGGGGTAATTAACTCACAGATCCACAGGGTACTTTTTAATCCAATTGTAGTAATGTTGTGGACCTTCTGCAAAACGGGCTAGTTCCCAAATTTACCGACTGTTACAAAGCACTGGACACTCCTTCCAAAAATATGTCCTTCCAGTGTATTAATAATAATTAATAAAGTTTATTATTAAATTCTAGTTCTAATATTAAAGGTGTAACAATAACTCCTAGTCCAGTAGCACATTCAGAAACAAAATTTTAATTTCATTAGAACTAATCATTTTAATCAACTCCTTTTAGTACTGTGGTATAATAATCGTTATTTGGTCCATTTTTCTTTTATCAGTACTTTTTCTAATATTAATGCTGGTTTATAAATATCTCTGATATGTCCGTATGGAGCTGAAGAACTGCCACAAACTCCATCCGAACCTTTTTTATTTTTTGCATGAACTCTGTGTATTCTTTCTTTTTTCTCAGAATCAATAACATTATTTTGTAATTATACTTTCCTTCTCTGACAAACATGTTACCATGGTTCAATTTGGTTGACTGAACATGAACTCGTTGACCCAGCCACGGGCTGCTTGATCTGACCAGACCGCGTCAATAATTTAAAAAAAATAAAAATTCTGCCTTATTTTCCAAGCTATAGTGAATGAAATATATTGCCTTGAAGCTGCCGCTCTTTGATATGCAGATGTACCGTTTGTAAACGCAGTGGTTTGTGAAGCATCTTCTCTACTAAGCTAATCAGTAGAAGATTTTGTAATGAACACGACATTGAAGTAAAACTCTTTATCCACCCGGGTCTTCAGAGTGATTTTTTTTTTTAAAAAACCTTAATCCTAATGGACTAGTAAGTACCAACAGAAGCATTTCAGAGTGGAGAAGGCTAACGAGGGCGTGTCCAGCCAGCATTTAGCTGCCGCCCTTGATCATCATGACAGGTGTCTCCAATCAACCCAATCATCCAGCTTCTCAAAGCCCTGTTAGAAACTGCACTCTGCAGTCTGAAGCTCTGACATCCAGGACGCTCTACTGAGGTAAGCGGACACTGTGTTTATTATGTGTTTAGCAACAATCTGTCTGTGATCTACTGTTTATGAGCATGGTTGACCACAAGCATTCCTCAGAGAGCTTCTCGTACATGCACGGGTAAATATTTACACCAATAGGAAGGTCAGGAGGGATGGTTCGATGATGTGTGTGTGTGTGTTCTTGTTTGAGCAACTTCTCGGCTGAGGTTACATATGGCTATCAGCGGTTGGGTAATCCATAGATGTTGCTGGGGGAAGAGAAAAAAACACACAACCGGGAAAAACAAAACCCAGTAACCTTCAAACAGCCTGAGATCAGAGGTCTGATTAGAGCGGAGTTTCCAGATGACACGGCGAGATGTAATGTGATCACACAGTCTTGTACCTGCTGAACATTATTTAGACTCATTCCCAGATACTAAATAAATATACAAATAGTGTTGAGTCAAAGCGGGACTTTCGATCGTGTCAAATAACGGAACACAGTTATGAGAGTAAAAGCTTTATTCATTTCTCTATATAATCCCTGCTACTTGACATAATCCATGTATAAAGTGAAACACTCACAAGATCTAATGGTAGTCCTCAGCTTAGAGCTTGGACCTTCTAGCGACTAAAAACAGAACCTCACTCTACCATCTACTAGACTTAATAAGACCAGGTTATTCAAAATAAGAAGAGCTGGATTAATTACGATACCACTGTAACCTCCACCCTGAACATTTTCTACCCCAGCAAAATGTTCTACTTGTCCACTATTCAAGAAGATGATGAATCTGAGACTCTCCTGCAGGAACCTGGAGTAGGAGAAGGAGGAGGCCAGAAGGAGCCTGATGAACCTTCGCCACATGGTTGGGTTACTGGTTAACTTTTCCCATTTCCTATTCATTCCAGTTGATACACTTGGGCAGAACCGAGAGTGCCAAATTACACAACTTTGTTAATCATTAATGAAATCCATATAATACAATTCCTAATTAATTAGTTAGTCCTTATAGGAGCCCATGAATGATAATTATTCATTCAGCCAATGAATTAATTACCTAATGCTTCAGTTTGACAACGTTACTTATTAAATAATCTTGCTAATAACCACGATTATTGCTGAAATGGTCCAACTGCTGCTTCAGCTCTTGGTTCATCATCAAGTAGTATTTTGGTTAATGGTTTCTTAGTTAGAAGTCTTGCTTAGTGACTGTTACCAATGGAGAAACTACATATACGATTCTTAAATGAAATCTAATCCAGGACATGCAGGGCAGGATTATCTTAGTTGTAGCACGGCTCTGAAAGTCTCATAGGTATACTAAGGTTGTAATAGGATGTACGTAAAGGGATGTAGCCAAAAATCAAGACTTTATTTAACACATACCTGTAACATATTCATTCTAAATAGATATTCAGTATAAAGTAAAGCCTTCATTTGTCACTTATACATTACTGTACAGTGAAATTCTTCACATACCCCAGCTTTATTAGTAGGCTGGTGTCAGAGCACAGGGTCAGCCATATGTTGCCCACGGAGCAGACATGGTTAAGGGCCATGCTCAAGGGCCCAACCTAGCAGAGCTGGAGACTTATGTCTCCCAAACCCAAAATAACTGGGAGGCAAATCCAATGTTTACAATTTAATTATCTGATGAAGTTGCCTGAGTACCGAGTCTGAGACCTTACACTACGCAAATCAACTTCTGTACTGATGGCACCTGATGAAGAGTTTGGACAGGCAACGAGTGAGAAAATCCGGGAAGTTCCATTTGGACATTGTGTTCTTGTTAGTTCCTTGACTAACATTAGCTTACTTTGTCTAGCTAGCCAGCTCGGCTACATCACAACCATTATTTAGCATGTCCCTCGACTGGATGTGGAATGGAAATCAATAGCATTTCTAGCATAGCAAAGATGGTTCCCTTCCTGGTAAACTACTAATCAGTTCTTGTTTTTTTCAGTATCGAATCAGAAAATTCACCCACTATTGGTTTGTTACATCTTATTTAGGTGTTTTATCTTTGTTCAGATTAGGTGGATCTATTGATTAAAATAATCATCTTGTGGATTACCAGGAAATTCCAATCCTTGACCCAACAGAAATGCGGTCAATAAAAGTTCAAATACATAGATTAGTTGTCTTTAAGTTCAGCGCCAGTTTGCAGGATCGTGGTCATGATTAGGGTAAAGTTTTCCAATGATCAATTTAGAAATGTTTCATGTTAGCTGGTTGGCTTTTCTTAAAGAATGTAATCACACACTTTCAGTCCAATTAGAACAGCACTAAAGAAAATCCATTATTTAATAAATTGGTTAAATCTTTTGATAGGTGGTTCAATACGTTCATGAATATATCCATCACTCAATCCTCCTTCAAAACAATAAATAATTAGATTAACATTACTTTTATTATTATAGTTTGGTGTCATTTGGCCCTGTTCATCCTCCATAGACCTAAAGTTTAACTTGTTCATATTAAATGGATGTAGAATTAATAAAGCTCCACTGTGGTTCCTTAGACATCAGAACATCCAGACATGACACCGATTCACACAAATACACGTCCTCATTGTCTCACTTTGAAAACGACTCAATCCTACAAGACAAGGATGGTGACCGTAACTTCAGTATAGCTCCAGCCCCAGTAGCCTTGAAGGAACTCCACACAAAATCACACGATGAACCGAATAATAGACTGAGCCCCTCGACCCCAAGAAAAACGAGGAGAAGTAGCTCCTCAACACAGATGAGAAGAAACTCTTCAACATCTAGAAGCCCTAACAAAAGAAAATCCACCCCAACACCACAGAGTTTTAGAAGAACGAACTCATCTACACCTTCTCAGAGAAGGACCTCCTCAGACCAGAGCACTCCTTTAAGTGTTCCACATAAAGCTTCAAGAAGACGTTATGCAGGACGAATGTCTGAGCCTGTGGTGGGGAAAAGTGATGCACCAATGGTAAGACCAGGTTTTTTTTTATTTTTATTGGGTATGTAGTTATTGTAGATGGTCGATACAGGTTTCACAAGTCATTAGATCAATGAACCTTCTGTGTAGATTATGAGGGTTTACTAGGTATGAGGAAAGTTTTAAATTTTCTTCAAGTTCCAGTGTTGAAGGACACATAATGTAGAGGAGATAATTGTGGAGAGAAATGGAAGCAAGAAGGCAAAGAGAGCATTAAGTGAATATTAATGCAAGCATGTCTTTAGCTAGCTAGTTGAGCTATGTACACACATATTATGCAATAGATGCTTAGCAAATTAGTTTTTAAGTTTGACCAAAACCATTGTTCTGCCATTGCTTCTGGCTCCTTAACTAGTCTGTCTGCTGCTAATCACAAAGTATTGGCTCCCTCTATCCTCCCTATTATCAATGGATCAATCACTGAGCAGTTATGATCTAGATGGTAAACCAAAGCATGGACTTTGACATGGCAGTAGAAGAGTAGTAGTAGTAGTGTTTGGTGCTGGAACTAGGGTATTATCCTTCAGCCCACTAGTATCAGTTCTTGACCACAGTTTTCCTACATGTTCAATATGTTATAACGCCAAAGATCTGTGGATAGGTCCAGTCTTCTGTGGCTTGAAGGCCTTCCACTAGATTTGAGTTCATGGATGTTAGGATTTGAATTGTAGTTGATTGGAGTGATGTAATCTAAAGTAGTGTATTATGAGATATTTTCCCTTAAAGACGACTTCATCGAAGAGGACAGCGCCCTCTACTGCAGCACAACGTCATTCAGCGAGACGCAGACAGCATACACAGGTGACTCCTGAACACGTGAGTAAACATGTATATAACAAAATAAAAAATTTCAATTATTTAGGTGATATCTATCAATTATAGGATATGTTTAAATGTGTTTAGCCTATATTTAAGTCTTAAAGTCAATGAAAAAAAAACAGGATTGATTGCAAAATGCTTGCTGTGTTTAAACTGGTTTGATTGATCGTTGTTGCTTCCACTTGGCACTGGTAAATGGGCCATGATCATCCAGGTCAAGGGCTGACTCACAAATCAAACACAAGAAGTGTCAATAAAGGGTCAAAAAAACACTTGATTTATTATTATTGACTTTTATTATTATTATTATTATTATTATTATTACAATTTGTGCTGCTGTATATTTGTCAAAATTCCAGAACAGACCTGTCCATGAGCTACAGTAATCTGTTACCCATGTGTTCATACAGAACGACCTTCCTGCACCTCAGTGGGTCATCAATTTGATGTTTGACATCGAAGAAGCCACCAGACATGAGCTGAACGTGGAATATGGGATGAAATGAAGAATGAGGATGCTTTCAAAGTTCCTGTTTTTTTTTTTTATAGTTAAAGTGAACATTCTGTTATTTTCTACAGTATTGTATATTGATTATAATAAACTATAAAGCATTATGAGTACCTCTCTCTCTTAAGTTCTTACTTCTATCTTTCCTCCTAAACCATAGATAAAAAGACTGACCGGTTCTGACCTGCCGCACTTGCACAAGCTGTACAGAACAGGACAATACAAGTTCTTCTTGTTTTTCCAACATCATCCTTGACAAATTGTTTTTTTTTTTTTTTATCCTTTCTGCTTACGTAACCCTGGCCTATGACACATTGCATCGTGTTAATCATTGGCTCAGCGTCTGTATCAAAGTAATGCAAATAGATGTACAGATTAATTCACAAATGAATAAAAGGACCCCAGACGTAAGTGTCTGTACATGCTCTCAATTCTCAAGTCTCTCTAAACAAACGTTAAGTCGATTTACATGGTGTTTCAAAGTGTTTTAAAGTGGGTGTGATCGAGTGAGAGTTTTACTGTAACCGGTGATTGTTGTGTCATTGTTTGTAGAAGATAGGTGAGATTAATACTACACCAGGACGCTCGTAATTACTCGACAGACAAACATGTTGTGATTAAGGCAAACCTTTGAAGAATCCGTCCTGTTACTCAACCCACTGATAACTTGTTTTTGTGACCCGTGTCACGGGTGAAAGAGGAAAAGTCCGAGGTCTGACGGAGGTGATCACCATGATTAAGGGGATCAGAGGAACCTGAATGGCGAATGATGTAATCTTAATCTGAGGGACATTATCACATTCACTAAAATGCTTTGATGATTATTATCAACATCAATTTGGTGTGATTGATGTCGTTCTACATTTTTTTTTTATCCTGGAAAAGAGGGAACACTGCATACCTATTCCATTACAGAAAATTTCACCAATCAAATATTTATGAAATGACATGCATTTTAATCCGTTCATTAATAACCTTAGTTTATGTGCATCATCTGCCAGACAAGTCTCTGTGAATGAGCTGTTACCATGGAAATGATAACACATTAAAAAAGCAAAGCTCATGTTCTATAAAATGAATAAACATCTCCTGACCAATCAGAATCCAGATCTAAACAATGTATCTCATGTATTATACATTACCATTAACTGGGTAAAGAACCCTTGAACACATTGTGAAAAGCTGTAAGAGTGGTGTTGAACCATCAAATTTGTGTAAGAAATGTGGTCAGAAAAAATAATCAATGGAAATCACTTAAACACTGTAAGAAAACCATGTTTGATGAGATAATGAAAATGTACTGCTGTATAAAAAAGGAATAGAGCACATACTGTATGTAAATAGTGTAGTGTCGTTTCAGCACAAACTTGCAGAACTAAAGTGACTATCGTTTCATCATGTAGACATGTTTAATTGACTGTGTATGTTTAACCTGGAAGCTGACCATGGTGTAGCTTTAATTAGCTTTAAGAATAATGCTTTTTTTTTTACGCATTTTCCATTTAAAAAAAAAAAAACTTTTCCTTTTTTCTCATCAATCTATCTATCGATCTATCTATCTATTGATCTATCGATCCATCTATCGACCAATTATGGACGAGAAGGCCTGGCTCCCAATCTCCGTTCCAGTTCATCCCAATGGTGCTTGCTTGGGGTTGAGGTCAGGGCTCTGTGTTAGGGCCGGTCAAGTTCTTCCACACTGAACTTATCAAACCATGTCATTATAGTCCTTGCTTTGTGCACTGGGACACAGTCATGTTGAAATAGAAAAGGGTCTTCTCCAAAACTGTTGCCACAAAGTTGTATAGAAGGATAGCATTGTCCAAGATGGTCTGCTGAAGCATGAAGATTGCCCTTCACTGGTCATAAGGGGCCTGAGTGAAACACCTGAATTCAATAATTAACAGGTTTGGGCAAATACTTTTGTCCACATAGTGTCTATTTCTATCTCTCTATCTATCAATGGCTTAGTGGTTAGGGCCCTGGGTTACTGATCAGTTGGTTGGACTTTACGATTTGCAAAGAAAGCAATTTTATTGAGCTCCAAAAGCACACTCACTACTTTATCCTGTATACAGGGTCAATGAGGGCGTGGAGCCTATCTCAGAGCGCCAATCCATCATAGGACACACACACACACTCATACACACTCATTTACAGCCTAATCTGTGGGTACCTGGAGGAAACCCACCAAGCACTGGGAGAACATGCAAACTCCATGCACACAGTGATGGAAATCGAACCCGGACCCTGGACTTGCGAGGAGATGGTGATAATCACTACACCACTGTGCCGCCCTGTAAAAGCACAAAGGCTTATTATTATTATCATTATTATTATTATTATTATTGAAGCGTTACCAGTTTATAAGAAGTCCTTAATGTACTGTATAATTATGTACCTGAAATATTAATTTTTTTCTAAAACAATAATGTGAATTTTCAAAGTGGATATGATACACCAGACATGTTTCACGGTCTTTTTATTTATTTATATATATTTTAATATAAGTTTGAAAGGCCACAGGAGGGAGGTAGGCGGTGAGGCCTGGTTAAGGGGAGACACACACAAGAATACCCTGACCCGACCCAGTAAACATTAACTCTAATCAGATCAAACACACACACACACACACACACACACACAGTGCGGCGGCTGTGTACCTACGCAAACCCGCCCGCGCACGCCTGAGCGCAAAAACATTTGTTTTGTTCCGTGACGAATTATTATTACGAGTGGCATGTGGGTCAAATATTAACCCCCTCCTGAGGTCACGGCGGGGTATAAGAGCAGCACACACACACACATGCCGGTTACAGACACACTTTAGGAGCTTCAACCTGAAAACTTGACGAACAGGAGCTTCACTTCAGAGCGCGCTTTGTACCTTTCTTTATTATTATTATTATTATTATTATTAGTTTTTTCGTGTCTTTTTGTCCGACATGTCCGGATTACTTCTGCCGTCCACGCTCCTCCTCGTCCTCCTCCTCCTCCCCGCTCCGGCAGAGCAGTCCCCGGTGCGAGCGCTCGAGCCGATCCGGTGCGCGCCGTGCACCGCGGAGAAGCTGAGCGCGTGCCCGGCCGCGCCGTCCGGCTGCACGGAGCTGAGGAAGGAGTCCGGCTGCGGCTGCTGCATGACCTGCGCGCTGCCCGAGGGCGCCCCCTGCGGCGTGTACACCGCGCCCTGCGGCGCCGCGCTGCGCTGCACGCCCCGGCCCGACGACCCGCACCCGCTGCACTCGCTCACGCACGGACAAGCCGTGTGCACCGGCGAGCACCCCGCGCCAGGTGCGTCTCCTCTCTCTCCCGCGCAGTCCCCGCTTGTTGCCGAAAAGTTGATGCTAAACCATAACAGTCTCCTTACAGAGGAGGATCCCGAGCGCGGCTTCTCCCTATTCCACCTGCTGGGGCTGGATAGGGCACGAGACCCGGACGCGCTGGAGGGCATCAAGGCCAAAGTCAACGCCATCCGGATGAAGCTCGTGCAGCTGGTAAGGGTACGCAGACACACGGCACGCTCTCTTACAGTACGTCATCGCAGGATTTAACAGGGTGCGCGCGTTCCTCCTGATCACGCGACCTCCTATCAGTTAATCAGTGCGGTTACAGATCAAAGAGGACCAACAATGGCGCATCTGTTCTAACTTTAACTTAATTAGAAGCTTTGATGTACATTCAAAGCTCATTATAGTTACACCTCGTGCATCTTCAAGGTACTCCTGATGGTACCCTTATTTCTGATAACTAACATACTGGGTAATATCAGTACATTTGTTTTTTGCTGCATGTAATTGAACAACAAACATTTAAGGACGAATAAATCTTTCTGTTATTTGTTTGCTTGTTTATGAATGTGCTATCTACATTCCCAAAAAAATAAAAAATAAAATAACACCAATATACCGCCTTATCCTGTATACAGGGTCACAGGGAGGCCTGGCGCACCTATCCCACGAGACTTAGGGCACAAGGCGGGGGAAACACGCATGCTGCCTTACATGTGTTGTACCTTTTACTTAATTAGCACACATTCAAAGCTCTGATGTACATTCAAAGATTATTATAGTTACACCACATGCGCCTTCAAGATACTCTTGATGGTACCCTTATTTCTGATAACTAACATACTCGGTAATATCAGTACATTTGTTTTTGGTGCATGTAACTGAACAACAAATATTTAAGGATTAAACAAAGCTTTCTGTTATTTGTTTGTTGCCATACAGTAGGCTATGTAGGTTTTCAATTCCTGCCTTAGGTCTGTGTGTTTGGAGTTTGCATGTTTTCCCCATGTTTGATGGGTTTCCTCCCACAGTCCAAAGACATTAGCCTAATTACTGTTCCCCTAAAAAAAATCCTCATTGTGTTTGTGGCCTGCAATGGATTGGTACCTTGTCCTGGGTGTACCCCACCTGGTGCTCAAAGTCTCCTGGTATAGGCTCCAGGCCCCCAGCAATAAAGTGTTAAAATTGATACTTTAGGTGTAACAGAACACTTAAAATGCATGTCCTAAAATAAAAACTTTGGCTGTAATTGAACCCTTGTGACTCTAGAGGGCAGTGCTCCAACACTTGGCTTTCAGGTTTAGCTTTCAGCCTTAACCTGAATGCGACACCGGGTTGTTTGAGATTGTCCTCACTGCAAAACAACAAAAAAAATAATAATAATTTAGGGAGCTGAGCTGGATCTGATACAACTTATTCTGTAAGCCTAACCCCTTACCCCTAACCCACAAAACACTGTACAACATGAAGCAACACATTAAAAACATTTATTTAGCCTGAAACAAACTCTGGCCACTTGACTGAACTCTGTCCAGCTTCACCCAGGAAAAAGGACATGGATCAGGTTAAACTTCACCCCATGGACTATTTGTTCTGACTGTTTGTTGTTTAAGTTGGGTTACCAATCCAGTTTTTTGGGGTAGTTCATATTTTTCTTCACGCTAGAATGGAAAATGTGAAATACCTGGACTTGAGCTTGTTAGGAAATAGGATACAATACATTTATGAAATTGTGGACTGGCTCAGAGTCTATACGGCAGCGGCGTCCAATCTTATCCATATTAAGGCATTGCGGCTGCAGGCTTTCCTGCCACCCAAGCAGGAGCCACATCTGATAGCTGATTAAAAGCCAAGACAAACTGAATAAATTGGCAAGACCCTTGATTTGTTGGAACCGCCGCCACATGAATCTTCTGTGGATGTAACTGGACATCCCTGCTCTTAGAGCTGGATGAAGAACTCTTCCCCTAAACCCTATTTACAATTCATTGGCCCATAAAATCAGATGTTCTCAGTGGACCAGGGCCAGTCTTTAAAAAAATGTGCTGTTCCAAGATTAACCAACCTGATCCAGATAATCCAGTGTCTAATCGTTTTCCTCAAACAACCGGTTCAAGAGCAGCCAATCAAGTTTGAGCCAATTAAAATCCGTTCTCTTCAGCCTTGAGGAAAGATGCAATCATGCCAGTATTTCAACCGCAGATAAATTTGGATATCCCTGACTATCTGAGTATCTATCTGATTCGAATGTGTCCTGCAGACAGGGTTAGGGAAAGGTTCTTGAATCCAGCTGTCATTTTCCTGGATGTTTCCATCAAATGCATGGTGTTGACTTTAATGACTAACTTTGAATCGATGTTTTGTTGCAGGGTCCATGTCACACTGAACTTCACTCTGCCCTGGACACGATCACGGCCTCGCAGCAGGCTCTGGGCGACAAGTTTACTACGTTTTATCTTCCCAACTGTGACAAGCATGGCTTCTACAAGACCAAGCAGGTGAGCCTCACTGTGAAACCCAAGTCTAATGGTATGTTGGTGCGTTTCCATATGGTCGCGCGATGATCATTGGCTTATGTGCAATATACGATTGTTTGCTGTATCTTCATCTGCACAGTTTTGAAAGTCATATGCACATCTCTGATTCTCTTTTATTTTTCATTCCATGTCGACCGCAGTGCGAGACGTCCCTCGTCGGCCAGCATGCACGCTGTTGGTGCGTCTCAGCTTGGAATGGGAAAAGACTCGTGGGTTCCAGCGATGTCTCCGAAGATGACCTCTGCCACCAGGAGATCGCTCACTGAATATTTGGACACCACTAACACACAAGCTGCATTTTTTTTGTTATTTTCTTGTTTTTTTGAAGCACTTTTCTTAATCAGGACTACCTACAAATACTATGTACATACATACACTATACTAAATCTTTTTCTTGGTAAAGAGATCAAATTTCTTAATTTATTTTTGTTTTGTTTCATATCTTCACATATTTATTGTAAAGAATCATTTGACAAGTATTTATATTTACCGAAATTGTATTGTTACTGTCGATATTTTATTTTTATTTAATTTTGCTATTGTTTAAACTGAACGACTCCACTGTGACTCAGAACTTGCAATAGAACCGTGGGCCATATTAAACACCCATTGCAACACACACACACACACACACACCACTGAAAGAAAGGCAGAGTTGCTTTGCATACTTTTAGTCTCAGCCCAATTTAGAAGCTTTGTACTTAAACAGCTTCACCATTCATTTGCTTTACGACGTGTCGATTCGGCCGACATTCGCACAAGCCTGCTAAACTTTCTGCCTCGACCTGCGACGCCCGTGTTTGTGAATTTGTCGGGGCTGTTTTTCGTTTCTTTTTTTTTTTTTTTTTTTTTTCCTGCCCCTAGAAGGAATAGCTCTGGATTTTTCCACTTACACGGGACAACTGCCAATTGATCCCAGATGTTTTGAAGGAGATCGCAGATCTGGCCCGTGTTTGTGACTCGTACACAGCTTCTACCTCTCCGGAGTGCAGGTTCTTCTTTTCCTCAGGTCCCTCTCTCTCTCTCTCTCTGTCTGTCTTCTGTGCCATCACTCTGGAAATTACTTCCCCGTTCCTTTGAGTATATGAAAATCTCAGATACGTTGAAATAAAAAAAAGAAAGCAAATGGACTTCCTGTTGGTTTGGAGAGCAGGAGATATGAGGCCAATGGGATTCAGAGTAGTTGCAAGCAGGAACGCTTTATGAATATGGTTCCAACCTTGCTGCATGCCAGGACATTTTTACAGAGGGAAAAAAAAGAAAAGAAAAAAAGAAAAACCAGACAGGGATTTGTAAACCCATGTTGCGGGCGTGTCTCTTCTTGGCTCTCTGCAAAAAAACACATCCATCCTTCTATCCATCCGTCTATCTATCTATCTATCTATCTATCTATCTATCTATCTATCTAGCTATTCAGGGCTCTGTCTGAAGTTAACAGATTTGATGCATTCAGGTTGGGGACTAAGAGGACTGGACTACCAAAGTTCTTCTTTTCTTGACTTAAACATTCACATGCTGCTACAGTTCATCTGCCTACCTACCTGTTCTTTTTTGTAGTAAATGTAGATTCATTGTACATTATTATATGCTTTCTAATCTCTATTGTATACTGTATATATTCTTTTAATAAAATCAATTGTCATTATATCCCAGGACTGTGAAATGTGCATTTTTTTTTCTCCCCCACTTATTAGAAGAACCAGACATAAACGCCAGCTGTTCCTTAAATTAGATCTTTAATTATTGAAAGTAAAAATATACACAGATATATCTCCCGGTTTTAAGGCACTGGGAAAGACCTGACACTGACACGTACAAAAATTTAACCACACAAAGTGAATAATGTCAAAATACTGTTTACACATGATGTCATGTAATGTCCCCAGGTACAAGTTTTGGTTTCTTGTTTGTTCGTTTTTTTTATTCCTTGCTTATAGCTTATCACAATGGGGATTCAGTCCAAAAGAAGCCAGTATAATGGAACAAAAAGCTGTACACTTACTGTAGCTACATTGTACTGTACTAGAAGCGTTTGCATATCACTAGAAGCCTGAGTATGAGCTTAATGTGTACTGTTTCCCTGTTCGCAGCAACATTTACCTTTGGTTACAAAAGAACGAAAAAAAAGAATAACAAAAGAAAGTGAAAAGGTGCAGCGATAAAAGTCTTTTTAATGCTAATTTTGTTAGACAGTTTACAAAATTTTACATGAATTGGATATTTTACAATTTAGCATCAATGAGAGTTTTTTTCATTTGTTTACTCCAGTTGTTAAGCTAAAAAAATCGAAATTAAATTTTATTTTAATAGGATATATTACAATTTTACAACAGTTTTTATTTATTATTTAATTAATTAATTAATTAATTAATATTATCATTCTTCAGTTGGGGGCTATACTGTATAGTATATGAGATAGCTATTTTTCTTTACATATTTTACTTTTATTTTAAACTTTAACATCAAGTCTTTTTTTTTTTTATTTCATTAAACATTTTTTTACAACTTTAAACCAATTTAATGTTTTTAATTTTCATTAAAGGATTGAAAAACTTTTTTATTTACACAATTTTTATAATTTCATAATTATTAGATGCATTCGAAATTTGTTCTAGACGGTGAATTTTAAGCTAGCTTTTAGTTTTTATATTACTCTGATTGGAGATTTGACCCCTTTATGGTAGCATTTTTGTATTTTACTCCAGTTGTGAATGTTACAATTTTACACTAGTTGAATTCTTTAAAATTAAATTAAAATTTTTTATTCCATATTTTTTTATGGTGTTTGATGGTTTTGGATTCTTAAACGAGATTAATATTTCGGAGTTTGCCTTTGTCTGAAAAGCTTTTGATTTCTAGACCATCTAGGAACTTTAGAAATTTACAGTTTTCTGGCAGATAAAAGTTCTAGAATGCTACAGTTTTGGGGAATTTTACACATTTATGAAAACACTTGAAATTCCACAGCACGCATTACTGAAAATAAAAAGCAATGAAAGAAAATGTAGTGACATGAAGACAATGAATACTTTGTGTACAGTAAAAACAAACAAACAAGTAAACAAACAAACAAACAAACAACCCACCACATCCTATTTTGGCTCATGTTAGGGTGCGTTGAACAAGGACGTCTTCGGGAAAGGTTTCAGCTTCACACGAACGTTTAAAAGCCAGAAAATTGGCCGTATGTCACTCAAACAGAAAAAAAAAAAAATGTTGCTATGCTAAGCATGTCTGTTAAAGTCGTCGCAGGTTTATAGATCAGTAAAGACATATGCATTGTATATACAGAGAAAGTAAAGCAGATATGGACGTCATGAAGGTTGTATGATCGGTCCTAATAGAGCGCGTGTATACAGCTGTATTCATGCATCATGCACATGCTTTCCATACTGAATCGGATCAACGATAAAAAAAAAAAAAGGATCATTTAATTCGAATTCCTGATTTTACGCAACAGGAATGTGTAATAAAGGTGACACTGATAGCCATGAAGATACAGAGGCACATGGTTAAGTTATTATAATAGCCACTCACACACACACACACACACACACTCACATACACACTCAACCTTATAGGAAGTGCTTTACAAACGTTAGTGCCTTCTTCCATGTCCTTTTGCATTTCGCGGTCAGTCCTGCGTCCACTTGCTACAGCTCTACTGCGTCCTGAGACACACCCATGTCCTTTCATCCATCAATCTCTTTCTCTCCTGCAAGCATCTAGGGTTCCACTGCTGCGTAAGCATGGGGCAATGGAGCACAGAAATAAATTAGAGCTTGGTGAAGATCAGGAAAGCCCAGAATTTTAAGCCCCACCCCTTTAATATAATTATTATTATTTTTTTTTATTATTTCTTTTCTGGAGGACCGACAGCACGAGTCCGAGATGGAGGGTCGGAGCGTGGAGGTTCTTCAGTGCACGCACACTCCCTCGATCTCTCTCTCTTTTCTTTGGCCTTCTGCGCTGTTCTACTGGTTCTCCATGGCGTAGCACAGCACATTCCCTTTCTCCTTTCCATCGTAGCCTGGCATGGGCTGGCCGTATTTGTCCACGCACCAGCATATGCCACGTTTTCGGCCCTTAGAGGGCCAGCACTGAGAAAGAACGACAGACAAAATTTTATAATTGGTTTACCGATTTACTCATTGTTTCTTTTTATTTTAAATTTGAAACAGCTTTAAACCTCATGACCTTGAGTTTCACTATAATAAAACACCCGCTGTCTGTCCAGACATTATGCTGACGTGACCTGCGCTCCGAGGTATTTTCGAGGGATTTTTTACGATGCACATCCTGTTTTGTGTTCATATAGAGCAACTTAAAGGTAAACACAGGGAAGCTGAAATATTTGCTCAGGGCCAGTGTGTGTGTGTGAAGCTCGCCAGCGCCAACTTCTATTTTCAGCCTCCTGCTGGCCGGTACAAATCATCCATTGCTGATTATACCCCCGGCTCCAAATTATGGGTGCTACAAATGACTTACAGAGCTTGGCGCTCCAGCCCAGAGGGCTGTTATTTAGCTGCCAATTTAACTAAAGGTCAAAGTCCTGTCTAGTGTGCGTAAAAAAAAAAATAAAAAAAAATACAACAACACAACAAAAACCAACCGTTCCATGAGAGCATGAGAGGACTCGATGATTCGTAAATGGCCCATTGATTCATTCCTCGCAGTGTGTGATACCAAGGGAATTCGCTCAAGACTGGGAGGCCTGTTTGGAGCTCACGAAACTAAATGAAGTGAGAGCCAAGAGACAATATCCAGACTGGGAACCTTAAAGAAAAAAAAAACTGTGTGGGAGTGTGAAGGCTAAGGATCTTGTTTTCAGCCTTACGCTTCGTTAATGCAGTCTAAAATGTCCTTGAAAAATAGATTGAATTCTTGGTCGCTACAGCTACCTGTAAAGGCTCGTGGAACCAAAATAAACTGACCGCAAAGCAAGCTAGGATTCTGCTAATCGAATCTTTCTTTATTTGCACAAGACCCGCTGCGAAAACGTTCAGGTTTAATCATTAGCGCGAGGCTAAGCGTCCGCGCTGACCACAAAAAGTAAACACCCCGTCGTAAAAAAGGTCGTCACTCCCTCTCCTCTCTTTTCATGATTGTTGCAGTAACATATATCTATAAATATATAAATTTAAACTATATGAATATATATATATATATATTTAAAGAAGAAAACTGTTTTTTTTTTAATTGCAGGTCGACAAAAAGACCTCCATTAAGCAGGACCTGCCATGTTGTATAAATATTGCTCATGACGATGGAGGATAAGTGCATCCATATGAAGGCGTCTGGGGCACTCATTTATTATAAACCAATTGTGGGCCGACCGCGTAAATCTGGAAGGGGCTCAAATCTATTTTCAAGCAGCCACCACAAGGAGTCCGATAATTATGGGGAGATGCTCAGACCCCAGTAGCCACCTTGACGTCGCTCGCTCAGGGCGGGTTACACAAGATGGCCACCACGGCGGCCACGCTCGGTTTGGCCCCGAGCGAGAAAGAGATGGGTCCTTAGGGCTCGTTTGGGCTGGCGCTAATCACCCGGAGAAAAATGACTCTGAGGCTGATACGATCCTAAACGGGATCATGTGTGGATAAACAGGATGCTAATGTCCTGAAAAACATGCACCACTAAGCCAAGGACATCATCTGTGCTGTAAGGGACACTTAAGCCCCAACCTGTCATAGATTTTATTTTGATAAATATTTCATTTCAGATGCAATTCCCACTTAGGATAAACAACAAAAACTCCCAGCCAGATCCTTGACAGGATCTTTATGAAAGCATCTTTCAGCAATGTTACTAATGCAACCAGACCCCATTTAGAAATCTAGACCTGGCACCATATTTAAGGTTTTTTTTTCCACCAAATTTTCTTAGCTACAAAGTTCCATTTGCATTGTAATTCCCTCACCTGTTTTTTCCTGTAGAAACCTTTCCTGTCGCAGTTCGGGATGCGGAAGCCTCTGGGGTTCGCCATGTCCGTGATCTTCAGTGTGTTTAGTACTTCGTCCATTTCCCTTCGACATGGACCCTGCATACACACACACATACACATAAACAGCATCAATGCACCGCTCAAAACACAATAAAAACAATGTAGTCTACCAAAGAGGGAACTAAATTCGGCGGCTGTATTTGCTCCCTGTGGCATTCTCATAAAGACCTCCTTCAAAGACCTGGACGCAAAATGCACAAGCTATGATGGAAGAAGCCTTGACAGAAACCAAACACAGACTGCCATGAATATGGACATTAGTGGCCATTTTTTTTTTTATAAATCCCTCTGTGTACCTTGCCTCTAATTCGTCCCTTGGGAAATAAATATGGAGGTCCATTTCCAGGAAATGCAATCCCTTCTATGAAAACAGCTTCTGGCAGCAAGATCGCCACTAAAGCAGCTAAACACGCCACACCGCACACCGGAGCCCAGGAATACGGGATTAGAAGCACTTTAACGCTGTAACGGCTCCAGAACCCGAGCAAATACGGGTCTACAGGAAGTAGGGCCACACAGCCTGAAGCCCCGAGAGGGTAAAAATAGGATCAGGAATTAACGAACGAGGGTTAACGAGGAAGTCAAATTGTGGAAAGGGAGGCGTGATCTTCATTCAAAGACCTTGCTGTGCAGTGATCCAGCTGCTAAAATGAAACCTAATTCATGCTGCTGCTTTTAAAATATGAATGGCGGCACGATTTCATTTCAGAATTATAAAATCAAAATATGCATTGCACTTTCCATCTCTTTCCTTTTGGGTTTACAAGATTTAAGTTTACAGAGTGTTTTTTTTTTCTCTGCTAAATGAGAAACAGCCCTGTAGGAATTTGTGCTTGTCTAAACATTGTGGTGATGTTAATTTGGCAACATTACAGTCGTTGGGACAATGTTGGTGTTGAACTGTTTTAAAAAAATTTTACTTACTTTCATGAAATGGCGTTGGAACAATGTTGATTACACGACAATAGGATAACGTTGAACGAATGCCGCTAACACGATATTGCAAAAATGCCTTTAAAACTAAATTAATACCAAATCATTAGCCTGAGCGGGACTCGAAATTCCAGTCACTGTGGTGAGAGCACTGTGTGCTAACCACTGGACCACTAGAGGAACATACTGTTGAAACCAGTAAATGCGTGCACATAACAACAAGCGGCACAAACACCATGTTATAGTAGAGTAATTGGAGAGCTGAGACGCATCTCATGTACGTCCCAATCTCTGATTGGAATTCTAAACCTTGTTAGAAACTTGGGGAGCTTGAATTTGGATGGATGCTGTAAGAATGGAAGTTAATCTAAATAAATGAGCATGCATGCTCCGAATAAAGCTTTAAATTATGTTGTTTTGGGGTTGTATTTGCAGCGTTACGTTTAGGTTGTTCATTCCATGTTATCTCAATTTCTTTTTATCAAAATTATTCTAACGTTAGAGCGCTGCCATTGAACATCCACTTCTTTATGTGCCAAATATTTCATATTGATGGATTTCATCCATCCATCCATCTAAGAACCTCTGTAGTCTATCTAAAGACCATGGAGCCCAATGGTAACCATTGTATTATTTCCATTTTTTACCACCGTGGGTGGACCTCAGGTCATCACTCGGAATGCAAATTAGTCTAATCTTCATAGTCTTTGGACTGTGGTTGGAGGAAACTGGAGTATCCAGAGGAAACCCACCAAACATGGGAAGAGCATGCAAACTCAATGCACACAGACCCGAGGCGACAGTGCTAACCACTTGAGAAGGATGTTGCAAGTGTAATGTGTTAAACAGATTCTTGTGAAAAAAAAAAAATGCATTAAGCATGTTTTGGTTAAACGGAACAGATTAAATTGTTTTCTTGATGTTTGAAGTTGGTTATCTGAAACATGCATGTCCCTATTATTGTTACCTTTGAACAAACCCAAGAAAACTGCACTTTAATAAAACCTCTGCCTTTTAGACGACGGACACTTTTCTTTTCGAGCACATTGAGAAACGTTCAGACTGGCGCTAGCTAAAGCGTAACTAGCAGCCCTGTTCGTCGTCTCCGAACAGCTTTCCAGCACATGAAGGAAGGCGAAAGCCACATGAATCACAGCCCGAAAAACCCCATCCCCTCAGTGGCGTCCAGTCGAGGAGGCAGAGCTTGTTTACAACAGAAATGGACCAAAAGCAGGGAATGTGGGCATCAAAACAGCCCTAACACACAAACCAAGAGCCACCAGCTCTAGTTACTCATCAGAGTCCGCAAATACCACTCACACATACACACACGGCGAGAGGAGACATCCAAAACGCCACCACAGTTTGGCTCGTGCCAACATGGTAGCACATAAAATGAGACCAAAAAAAATGCAGCACAAAAGGTTGTTCGCAAATTACGCATTTTGCAAAGTTTACTGTTCTTTCTTTTCTCCTTTCATACGCACACTTTTAAGCTGTTAAACATTCCTCAATCGTCGGTTAGCAACGATGTTCCAAAGAAAAATCATACCTGATCACTACTGTAGGATAGAAAAACAGCCTAATCATCCAAACACACATCACACACACACACACACACACACACTCAATCACTCACTCATACATTTCCCACTCAACACTCGAACTCATGGATTCGAAGTAGATATCAAGAAACAACACAAGATATCTCTGGAATGTTTGAAAGATGGTGCAAGGCTCCAAGAACAACTACTCTGAAAGACACACTTTGATAAATCTGGAATATTACTTTTGGTGCTACAGATTGCCGAGCTTTCCATTGCAAAAAGGTCGAGCTGAACCTTTTCTCCATTTCGGATTTGGATGAACATGATGTATTCTTTAGAGAACAATTGTTTCTAGGAAAAAGAAATCTCAAATAAAATCTTCTGAGTGGCCGGGGGTGGTGGTGGTGGGGGGGGTGGGGGTTGGTGAGGTTAAAAACAACTTCAGGTTTGAATTGTTGCTGGTTTTGGCAGTTAGTTTGCAACTTTTATTATGGTGGTGCATCTGTGGTTATGGTTGGGGTGGAAAAGAGTTGCAGGAACCCAAACTACATATACAGCACTAGTCAAAAGCTTGGACACAAGTTTGGATTTATGTTCCACATTCTAGAGCAATACTGGAATTTTTTTCAAAACTATGAAATAGTGCACATGGTGACACAAAGGTCAGCTGTTCTGGAGCAGTTCTTGCAAGAACAGTATTTTGTCAAGTGCAAAACCCACCAAGCTTCTTTTTCTCCTTCTTTGTCTTTCGTCTGTTCCCTTTCAGGGGTCGGCACAGCGAATCATCTGCCTCCATCTAACCCTACCCTCTGCATCCTCTTCTCTCACACCAACTAACTTCATGTCCTCTCTCACTGCATCCATAAATCTCCTCTTTGGTCTTCCTTTAGACCTCCTGCCTGGCAGTTAAAACCTCAGCAACCTTCTACTGATATATTCACGATCTCTTCTGAACATGTCCAAACCACCTCAATCTGGCCTCTCTGACTTTATCTCCAAAACATCTAACATGGGTTGTCCCTCTGATGAACTCATTCTTGATCCTATCCATCCTTGTAACTCCCAAGGAGAACCTTAACATCTTCAGCTCTGCTATCTTTATCTCTGCCTCCTGTCTTTTCTTCAGTGCCACTGTCTCTAATCCGTAGAGCATCGATGGTTTCACCACTGTCTTGTACAACTTTCCTTTCATTCTCGCTGATACTCTTTTGTCACATAACACACCTGACACTTTTCTCCACCCCATTCCAACCTGTCTGTACCCACAAAACCCACCAAGCACCATGATGAAACTGATCTCATGACCTTCCCAGGAAAGGAAGACCAAAACTTACCTCTGCTGCAGTGGAGAAGTTAATTTAGAGTTACCAGCCTCAGAAATCACCAATTAACCAAATAGCACTTATGAAAGCTTTAGAGAGCCCAGGTAGCAGACACATTTCAATATTAACTGTTCAAAGAGGTATTATCACATATTTTGGAAACCTTGTATAGGAAGAAATAATCAGGAAAGACCATGGAATTAGAAGGTGTGTCCTTCCAAACTTCATCTTATCCCATCACAGTGTCACCACCACCTCTCATTAAATGACTTGAGAGAAGTTTCAAAGTAAAAACAAAGCTTGGAGGAAAGAGGCAAACCCGTGTCAGTGAGTAATTAGTTAGCATAAATTTTACTCTTTGTGTTTCTACAGTTCTGCCCTTTGGCTCAGGTAAACACCATATGTCTTGGAAATTAACCCACTTTGGCCCAGTTTTAGTCACTTCCTCCAGTCGCTGCAATAAAGCACACTAGACCAGTGGTCCCCAACACCTTTTTATCACCGCGGACAGGTCAATGCTTGACAATTTTACTGCGGCCCGGAGGGGTGGAGGGGGTGAGCCGTCAGATAAGGCCTCTGCATTTTGGTGTGCCCGCTAATTCTCACAAGCTCTACTCCTCTCCAGAACACTGGTAAGCTACAGTAGTTTTGTGACCCATTCCTTGTCATTGAAATGTGCTGTCAGCAGTGACTTCTTTTCTAAGAGAAATCTTTGCAGCGGCTCTCGTAATGCGGCGCGCGCAAGACATAACCGAGAGAATCCGGTCATTTCTCAAAATAAAACGTTTTTCAAAATAAAAGGTTCTTTAAAATAAAATATCGTTCAGACTCAGATAATACATAAAACAAAAATATTTCATTATTTATGGTACCATTTGATCCACGGACTGGTACCGGTCCACGGCCCGGGTGTTGGGGACCACTGCACTAGACTATCTGTGACCATCTTAGAACTAAAGATGTATAATGGTTAACATACCAGTTGAGATGGGAAAAAAAGGTTTAATGATTCTTTTGTGCGGCAACTCATGTTTTTCCATACTGACTACAAAATTGTTTTTCTTTTTAATTAAATTTGATTTCTGTGTTTTCATTTGAGGAGGTAAAATGTTGCAGTTCCGCTATAATCCTACAGGTGATGCACTCTAAACATTGGCAGGCAGTACAAGCAAATAATTTGTTTCATTTGTTTAGAACTAAATGTGTTTCAAAACACTCGTAAACCAAATCAAATTTTCTCATAAAACATTATAAAAACTCAAATTATTCGTTCCATAGCCCCAAAAATACATAAAAATAATAAAGAAAAATAGATATAATAAATAGTATACAAATAAAATAGATTAACCTGCACTTCACCTTTAAAAAAAAATTCTGGGACAGACTCCTGATCCACTGAGATCCTAAGTAAAATATGCTAAAAGTTAGCTAGCCTATATACAGTACTGTATTTTTTAAGGGCTAAAGATGAAGTGGTAGTCTTGCATGTATTAAGCATGGCTTAATGCTAGCTACATCTTTTCCACATTAGCATGGCTTGTTAATGGTTCATTAGAAATTAATTATGACCCATGAATTAGCAAAGAAGTGGCCAGAATTTAACACATTTACATCACAGCTTCCTTGTTTCCTGACTTTCTTTCTAGTTCCCATGAAGGACACATGCTTCTGTTTTGGTCTTATTCCTGTCTTTGTCTTGTAATTGGTCCATTATCCCTGATTGTAAACACCTGTCCTATGCCTCCCCCACACCTTAATCAGTCTGAGTATTTCTACCATCCGTGTTGCCCTTTGTTTTTTTGCAAATATCACTTTGTTCATCCAAGCCTTGTTTCCCAGATTGTGCTTCGTCATAGTTCCCGTCTTTGACTTATGCTTGCTTACTTCATTTAAGAAGCATCCTGCGGTAAATCCTGGCTGTCGGTTTTTGGATGCCCCGTTACAGACTACGGATATGATTTCTATCTCACATCCCAAATCATGAGCTTGTGCACTTGTGCCCAGTCGGCAGCCTAACATGAAACCTGAACTGTGCAACCCTCAAGAACGGAGAGAGAAAGAGAACTGAAATCAGATGTTTTTATAAAAATATTTTCCTTCCTGCAAATGTTCTTGAGCACTAACAAAGTTTAAGAACTATAAAAAGAAAAAAAATTCCAGCACCAACAGCAACCGTCAAGGCAGTCGACATTGAGTGGCATTGTGGGGAAATAAATTATACGTGTCCGTATACTGACTGTTCTCACAGAGTCTGCCCATTGTAAAATGTCATTTGTGTTCAAAGCCAGCATTATGCAATCCCTTTCCTGGTGTACCACAGGGAATGCAGATCTAGTGCTAAGCCGACCCTGACACACCTACTTCAGCTCATTAAAATACTGAGTAGACTCTGATTTTTAGGCCCAGGTGTGTTCGATTAGGCTCGGAATTAAATTCTGCGTGATGCCAAGAGCGCCGGCTTTATATCCATTGTGCTACCCTGAAGGACCTCGAAGCCGCGACTTGCATAAATAGCTGATTGTGTACTGACCGGCAGCATACAGGATCTTTTACAAAGCCACCAACCAAATAGTTTGAAGGACACTACCAGCTGTGCCCACAGCCTTGCAGATTCTATTCGGTTATCCAAAAGATTCTGGCACAGTACTTACATACTCTCGCTCCTGCTTGGACTCGTAGGCGATGTTCTCATGGTTGGAAGGGGCGACTGCGGGAGGCTCCTCTATTTTGTAGCTCTGGGTTTTCCGGTGGTGCTCACGTCGGATGTCCTCAGCTTTGGGGTGAGGCCGGTGGGATGGGGGACGCCGACCGTGGGGGGGGAAGATATCCGTTGCCTGCTCGTGTCCAGCTGGCACCAACGGACTCGTTGTGTTGCTGCTGGAATCTTCCTCGGGCATCCTGGCACTCTCTCCTGAAAATCGGACAGAAGGAATGCTGGGAAGATACAAAACTAGGATGCAAAACCTGCCAACTTCTTTTTTTTTTTTTTTTTTTCCTAGAGAGGAATCTAGGAAACAACACAATCATTGTATATGAATAGCTTTTTACTCAATATAACTTTTTTTTCTTCTTGTTTCAGTCGCAGATTCTTAACTAGACATTATTTTGTGAGAAGGAATGGAATCATGTCTTTAATTCCTTAGTCTTTTCTTGATTTCCCCTTGTCCTTTATTCTTACATTCAGCACCTACTGCACACCCCAGGGTCTAAAGCCGGGTTGTCGGCTGTTAAGGGGCTGTGAAGCCCATCAAGTCATACTTGTGATTTCAGGCTTTATAAATAAACTCGACTAAATATAAAGCACACTAAAGTACTGCACTTGAGTCCAGAAGGAAAAGAGAATTCAGGAGACAAAGAGAGAGGTTCTGGAACTTGCCCAAAATGAGGACAAACATGGAGAAGTTCAACTGGGAAGGTTTTCTGAGATTTTCTAATGCAGTTCCAGCCACCTTTATGGTCCATTTTGGAAAGAAAAAAAAATCTAACAAAACGGCAATATCTTTTCAAATCATGTCTGTTTTTATTCATTAACTTTAACCACTTCTTCAATTGTGTAAACTACTCATTGTACTAATAGGAAGATCATACTCTGTTGAATATATACTAAATGTTTGTCCAAATCACATGTCCATTTAACAGATAATACAAGCAACGTTCAACGACTTTAAGCAACGTACAGTGATGAGACTCTTAGCTGCAGTGAAATATTTGAATGGTGAAAACATTCAGGTAGGCTATACATCCATGAATGACGATCCCGACTGAGGTGGCTCAGAGACCACTGCAGGTGTTACCATAGACACTCAGTGAATAGAACACCTGATCCTTGTGGAGAACTTGACGCCATCTTAGAGAAGAATGTGAGAAGAGTCTGTTTGTGGGAACTGTACAGTACACACTATAATTCACCAACACCACTTGCACATTACAGGAACTCAGCTGGGAGTTATTGCCATATCCCCTGTACAGTCCTGACCTCAAGCCATTTCCACGTGTTTGGGCCATTAAAGGAGCTCCTGGGAGGCCAGCATTTCAGACATAAAACAAGCAATCTGATCATGGCTCTGTCATACAGAGAAAACTTTCTACCTTGATGGTATCCAAGCACTAGTGAAAGTCTGGGATAAGTGCATTATAGCAGAGGATTATATAGAGAAATAAAGGGAGTTTTTTTTTTTTCTCTTATAATAGTGTTCTGTTATTCTGCACAACCAAAAGTCATTGTTTGACTTATACAATCTGGAAATATAATCTCAGGAAAAGCTCATACCCAACAAGGAGAAGATGCTATTCTCCTCAAATACCAAAGCCTAATTAAATATTAGGTGTAATAATTGTTGTTCTGATCATAACAAACTCAATTTTGTCAGTCTGTTATATTACTGTTTGGTTAGTTCAAAATGCATCCATGATAGAAAACCTTTTTTTTTTTTAAATCTCATCCAGTGCAGGAACACCCTTAGTCTTGCAATTTGTGCAATCTGTGATTAAAAAAAAACTTTTAACCTGCACAGAAACACACCTCATTTCAGAAACACCATGAAATGGGCACATTATACATAAAAGAACACATTATACAGTACATACAATCTTTGTTCAAGCTTAAACATAACCATAACATAAAGTCATTTGCAAGGTGATAAGTTATGATGTGACCCTCCTATTAATATTATCATAGGCCTATATAATAGCCTATTATACCCTATTAATAGCATTATAATAAGCAGCTCTGGGCAAATATGATAATACACTCGAAGAATAAAGCAGCACCTATGGTACCTTCCATGGTCACTGTCAGAGCATGTAGCTGCATAAGTGGACTGTGATTAGGTAAAGTGTTAATGCCGTGCAAATAGAGAGTGCTTTATTAATAACAAAGGGAAATGCAGTCAGGTCACATATTATGCAACAAGCAAGAATTGCAGTGAGGAAATGGTAAAGTTAAAAACAAACAAACAAAAAGATACATTGTTTAACATTTAATATGCATTTATTTCTAAGGATATTAGCCTAAAGTGCAGAATGGTAGCCTTTGTATGCCAAAAATGAATAAATAAATAAATAAACACACAAGAAGATTGAAAGCTCCATGCAGAAAAACTCATGCAGTAATCTCATGCCACTCCTTCCTCGACAGAGGGGATCATGCCAGGCGAGCCCCTGGGTGCAGAAGACCCCGGGAGGGTTGGAGAGGAGAAACGCTCGTGCATCCTCATGACGTTAATTAATTAACAAAGCTCGGACACACACACACACACACACCTTCGTGCAGAATGCAATCTACATATATTTGCAGTTATAGTCTAAGCACTGAAATAATGACGTTTAATAGCGCGCTGTGCATATACTGCGCACTCGTACGCATGGTGTAAAAGTGCGGTACCTTCTCGCGCGCCGACCGGAGGAGGAGGAGGAGGTGCGGTCTGGTCCACGCACACCCCGCGGCCCTCGAGCAGCGCGTGCAGCGGCTTCGGCTCGCCCGGCCGGTGTCGGCAGACCAGCCCCGCGCCGCAGCGCCCCGTGTACACCCCGCACGCTCGCCCCTCGGCCAGCGCGCACGTCACGCAGCAGCCGCAGCCCGGCTCGCGCACGCGCTCCACGCAGTCCTCGGGCACGGGCTCGCACAGCGTCCGCGCCCCGGCGTCGCACGGCTCGCAGCGGATCACCGCGCCCACGGCGGAGGACAGGCGCGCCACCGCGGCCAGGCTCACGGACACGAGCAGGGAGCGGAGCGCGGCCACCATGCTCACGGAGACTCGGGAGGGGGGGAAATCAATCTAATATCAATAATAATACTAATATTAATAATAATGATGATGATCACTCCAGTAATAATAATAATAATAATAAACTTAGTAATAATAATAATATTATTATTAACAACACTAATGCGAAAGTTTCTGCGTCCCGGGTGTCGCCAATCGGCCACGTGAGACACGTTTTAAATGGAAAACTTCTCTCTCTATATATAGACGCGGAGAATCGGAGACACGCCCCTTTCATGCATAATGCAGCATCATCTGCGTGACGTCACTCGTCGTCTGGTTCAGCGCGAGACCTCAGAACTGCAGGAGGTTTTAATGTCGCTTCTGTTTCTGCTATTTTTAACTTCACTTGTTTAATAATTTATATATTTATAATTTTACATACAAATTCATGTACGTGATCATGCATTTAATATAATTATTGTTATTTAAACACACACATATACAGTATATATATATATATATATATATATATATATATATATATATACTGTGTACGTAGAGAGAGAGAAAGAGAAGCATGCCATGACTTGGTGGTTAGCACTGTCGCCTTGCATCTCCTATCCATCCATCTATCTATTCGTCCGCTAGAACCTTTTCCAGAATTCCTGGATGTAAAGCAGGAATACATCCTCAGTGAGGTTAGGGGTTTATTTATTTAGCCCTGTTGCACCTTAGCCCTGTTAGCCCTTCTTCTCTTTGCCCCCCTCTTTCTCTTTCCTCTCTCCTCCTGTCTCCCCCTTTCACTCTCTCTCTCTCTGTCGAGCTACACATGTCGTTCCTGAGCTGCCAGTGATCCAGACTCCCTCTGCCCTCCGGACCTGTCTGACCCATCCTGGTGCCCCGCTTCTGGCTGAAGATCTCGTCACATGGATGCCCCGTGTGTCTCTCTGGGATGCGTCTGGTGTCTGGGAATGATTCTCTCTACCTAGAAAATGGTTCTGGCCTTGACTGGTGTTGGCAACTGTTTCTCTGGGGACTTGACAGTTCGATAGTTCATGACTGGAACTTCTTACAAGTCTACCTGGGTCTTCAATAACTACCTGGACTCCATATTAACATCAATTAACATCAGCTATTATAGCTGAACTGCCTCCCACCCTACACACTGTATAAATGCAGATCATTTACTGCTTTCTGTTTCACCCAAATGAGGATGGGTTCCCTGTTGAGTCTGGTTCCTCTCAAGGTTTCTTCCTATTACCATCTCAGGGAGTTTTTCCTTGCCACTGTTGCCCTCGGCTTGCTCACCAGGGACAAACTGACCATTTTGATTCATACAAATTCACATTTCATACAAACTTAAATAATTCTTTTGACTGTGTAAAGCTGCTTTGCGGCAATGAAAATTGGTAAAAGCGCTATAGAAATAAAATTGAATTGAATTGAATTGAATTGCACCTCCAGGGTCTGTGTGCATAGAGTTTGCATGTTCTCCCCGTGCTTGGTGGGTTTCCTCCGGGTACTCTGGTTTCCTATATATATATATATATATATATATATATATATATATATATATATATATATATGAAAGAATACAGCTCCAATGCCACTATAAAATTTGTAGATGAGTAAATTAATTAATACCACCATAACATATTGTTTTTTTTCTTTTATAGTTCACTAAAACAACATTTTATTCGACCAATATGTATATTACATGCAAGAGGACAAACAAAATAAGATAAAAATTAAGTTTATTATAGCATAAAGCTAAATTAATGACTGAAACATTCTTCTTTATTTCCTTACTCTGAAGATCCCTTAGTTTGCAGCACCTTTATTTTTAAACACACATCCATAACCATCCCTTTTATCATTTACACTTATGATAAAAATGCACTCTGTGGGTTTATCTGTCACTTTGCTCTGTGTGTCAGCTCTCCTCTATCTACCCTGTAGTGTTTGTATGTGTGTGTTTGTGTGGGGAGCTTGGATGAGTGCATTAGCTGCAGTGGTGCTGTGAAGTGCATAAACAAGGTACTAATATAAATAGAGTTATTAGTCATGAAACATAGCTGTGTAGGCTGTGTAGATCAAATAAACAGTACCTAGAAAATTTGCTCTTAAAAAGCATACAACACTCAAGGTCTTCCCCTTTAACCCTTAGCACTGGCTTTGTGTAATGCTAGAACAGGTTTAAGACGATTAATGGAGTGCAGTAAAGGAACGTTGTTGCAAGTCATTTGTATGATGCAGTAATTGCTTTTTAATGAGTAATCAGTGTTTTCCTGGGTGGTTATTTCTCATACTTCTAAAAAAGAGATCCAAGGAAATTTGTAATTAGAATGTAAGATACCTCCAGTTCTTTTTTACTTTATGTTACTCCAAAAGCAGGTGCAGACAGTGGGTAGTGGCTAGTCAGCTGAAGATTTGCCCATGCCTGAGTTATTTCAATTACATTTTAATTCTATTGTATTACTTGTACATATTGTAATTTTTTTATTTTACAACCAAAAAGTTTTTCGCTGTAAAATAAAAAATAATTACAATATGTACAAGTAATACAATAGAATTAAAATGTAATTGAAATAGAAACACAATGTCAAGTCACGAGCAGAATAATGTGCAAAGTTCCAGGTGTGCAAAATGTAGACCATGCGCAAATGTGTGTTAATGTGCAATGGTTAGCGTGATGAGTGATGTATAAGTAGGGAGAGTGTTATTGTTGAAATAACAAAGTAGAGTGTTTAGTCTTGTGTGGTGTTGTGTTTAGGAGTCAGTATTTCCTGCGGGAAGAAGAAGCTCCTCCTCAGTCTCTCTGTGTTGGCCTTCAGGGAGCGGAAGTGTTTTCCTGAACGCAACAGAGAGCACAGTCCATTGTTGGGGTGGCTGTGGTCCCTTATGGTCTTCCTGGACTTGGTCCACGACCGCTTGCTGTAGATTGAGTGCAGGTCAAGGAACTCGATGCAGCTGATGCACCCAGCTGATCTCACCACGCTTTGTAGGGCTTGTCTGTCCTGCATGGTGCTGTTCCCAAACCAGGTTGTGATGTTCTATGGTGCAGGAATAAAAAATCCACCAAAAAGGGCACCCTGGAGGGCAGTCTGAAGTCTCTCAAGTCTCTGAGGTGATACTGTAGATACGCTGCTGGGTTCTTTTTCATCTGTTGATGTGACAGGACAGGTCCTGCATGAAGTGAACACTAAGGTATCGAAAGCTGTCCACTCTCTCCACTGGGCTCTCGTTGATGACGGGGGTCTGGTAGTTCCTCTCCTGCTTTGTACTAAAGTCCACTATCAACTCCTTTGTCTTGCTGACATTAAGGAGAAAGATGTTACTCTGGCACCAGTTCTCTAATCTCTTCCAGGCAGGTTGTCTTATTGTTGTCAGAGATCAGACCCACCATGACGGTCTTGTCAGCAAACTTGATGATGGTGGTGGAGTTGGTAGTGGCCACGCAGTCACATGTGTACAATGAGTACAGCAGTGGGCTCAGAACTCAACCCTGGGGGGCTACAGTGCTTAAGGTGAGGGAGCCTGAGACATGTCCGCTTATCCTTACTGCCTGTGGTCTGCCAGTTAGGAAATTGGAGATCTACTGGCACAGGGTCGGGCTGAGTACCAGGTGCTCTGGCTTGGTGGTGAGTATGGTGGTACTTACAATGTTAAATGCTAAACTGTAGTGGACAAACAGCATTTAACATAATTCTCGCTCCTAGTGTCCAGATGAGTGAATGATGTGTGAAGGAGGGGTAAAATGGCATCATCTGTTGAACAGTTTTGATAGTAAGCAAACTGTAATGGATCTGAGGTGTTGGGTAGTGAAGAGATGATGAACTCTCTGACCAGTTGATCAAAGCATTTCATCACTACTGAAGTAAGGGCTACAGGGCGATAGTCTTTGAAGGAAGCAGGATGGGGTTTTCTTGGGACAGGAACAATTAGATAGGAAGAGATTAAATACTACCGTGAACACAGGTGCTAGCTGGTCTGCGCAGGCTCTGAGGACTCACATTACTGAAGGCTCCCCACACATCATGCTTGGAGATGATGTTGGGATTCTCTTCCCGTCTGCAGCCATTTGCACTGCTAGCTTAAGCATTAGCATTGCTAGTTCTATTAGCATCATTAGCTGCAGCTTCAAAGCAAGTGTAGAAGCTGTTCAGCACATTTGCTAGATAATGTTGGTGCTTTATAGCCAGTTATTGTCCTTAGTCCCTGCCACAGGCTCCTAGAGTCACTCTGTTGGAGCTGTGACTTTAGTTTCCTTCGGTAGTGCTGCTTTGCCTTCTCTACTGCTTTCCAGACATTGTATGACTCAGCCATTGTTTGATTTAATGTCACCCGATGCAAGTCCTGCGTTATAAGCTGCGGTGCGAGATCTCAGAGTGTCGTGAATGGTTTTATCCACCCATGGCTTTTGATTGGGAAATGTTCTGATGGTCGCTTTTTGCTTGGTATCACCCACTAGTTTCCCGATGAATCCCACAACCGCTTTTGTAAACACGTTGACGGCATCAGAGCAGTGCCAGAACATGTCTGCGTCATCAAGTGCGTCCTGTAAAGTGGCCACCAATAGGTTCGTCGAGTGTGCCAGAGCTTCCAGTTTGATGCTTCTGATTGAGAATTGTAGACAGCAGTGCCCTTATCTCTCTTTTTTTTCTGAAATGTAATTAAAATAAATTCTACAGCCAGTGTGTGGATAATATTTGATTAACCCTTGTACATTACAAAATTACGCAGATTGCAGAATAACCCTGTGACACTAGGATTGCTCACATGACATGACTAAAGTTTGTATAATAACTATTACTGTTTTTTTTTTTTTTTGGATTGTAATTGTTGGTGGTATTTTGACCAGTAGCTATCATTTGTTTATGTCTAATAAGACTCTTTCAGACTCAGACTGTTTTTTTTTCTCACGTAAAGTTCGTTTATGCTCAAACGAGAGGATTATGTCGCAGCAGGGATTCAGACTCGTTCTTGGCTTTCGAACATAAACAAAACAACACGCTGTAAAAGAAAAAGAAAAAAAAAAAACAATTACATTTTATTAGGTTATTACTGTGACCAGCTGCTTGGTGTATTTCTTCCTGACTGTGTGCCTACCCCTGTGTAACCTCGACCAGCGGTTTTCATTTCCCAGAATAGGAGGCGCTTGCGTTTTACGCACAGCATGATGCAGCGTTTCCTTTAAGATGTATGATTCGGTTCGCAAGATCATTCGTACGGACTTTTAGTGTGGTATATTATAGTTCAATATTTAGCAACGAGGAGTCAGTGGAAATATCTGTAGCGAGTCTTCACTGAAAACCCTAATAAGTTAATTGGACTAATTTGATTGAGTAAACTCGTTGCCTCAATTTAATTGAGTAATGGAATCTTCCAAAACTTGCATATTTAAGTTTATTTAACTTGGCGGTTTTGTAGACTGTACTTAAATCATTTAGTTCAACAAACTTAGCACTTATTTAATGTACTTAAAAAATTGCGTTCACTTGGTATAATTTTTTTTTAAGTGTACTTATATATTTAAGTTAACTCAATATGAAAATGTAACCTGTAAACCTGTTAAACAATGTTCTTATATTTGACTGCAAGCTTTGTGCACACCGAACTGAAATAAAACAATGAACAGCATTTTTAATTTTTTTATTGACAAAATGCCACAATTTTCCACCGGAAAGAATGTTGGAGAGTATTTTATTAGGCACACAGCATGTACGGCATGAGCAGCACAGGAACCACCATCCAATTCAGCCTCAGCATGAACCGGAGCACATTTCACCCGTCACCCCTTACCCACACACACAAACAGGGCTGAAGCCACTAACCCAACCACCCTTCCTCAACATGGTGAACACACCGACATCCCCGCAAAGCATGCTGGTCGTCAGCCGCCGCCCCGCCCACGCCACATTCACATTTGTGAAAATTGACCTTTTGAAAATGCTTTTTCCCCCAAAGGATTAATCATGATTTTGAGTTCACAACACTTGAAATCTTAAGTTTATGCATTTTGATGGTAAATAAGTTAAATGAACTTATATTTTTAAGTGATGGGTCTAAAATGCAAAATTTTAAGTAATGTTTAGTCAACATTACTTGATTGTATAAGTAAAGACAACATTAGGGTTTACAGTGTTTTAAACCCCTTAAGAGGGCTTTACGATGACATTAGTATAAGGATGTCTGGGATGATACCATTTTTAGGGCTCCAATGGGTCTTGAGGATGTCCTGCAATTTGATTCGTGGGGAAACCCCCCCCCGAAACTCTCAGATATAGAGGTGTGTGCATTGCGTGTGAATCCTGCCTCTGACTGTTCTTCAACCTCAGCTACATCAGTCTCCGAAGCTGCAGAAATGTAGACTAAGATTGAGAGTTCCTCAAACTACAAGACTGCAGAGATGTAAGCTGGATTAATAGTTATTTTAAGGTTTTTTTGTGTGTGATATTTAGTTCCTAAAATATTAGAGGAATTTAATCCACATCTACTGACCAGGCAGTTACTAAGGATAAAGGTTAAAAGCATCACTCATACTCAGGTCTCAATTTGTCCTGTGATCCTCCAGCCTGATGCACTCCCGGGAACCTCCTGGTATATAAATGTATAACCACACACACAACTGGTCAAAGGTATGCACACCCGTTCTAATTTGCAATGCTAAAGGCATCCTAAATATGCAATAATTTCATATTGAGATGTGTCTGCAGCTTATGCACTGTAAAGCTTTCAGAACCACACTAATTTTAGGTAATGTTTGGTAAATGGTGATTTGTAGGGCTCGAAACACTAAAGGAACTTCTCCTCTTGGTCTTGTTTTGTTTTCCTAAGAAGGTCTTCATGAGAGCCAGTTTCATCACGGTGCTTGATGGGTTTCGCGAATGCACTTGACATTACTTTTTTGTTGTTGCAAGAACCGTTTCAGACTGTTTCAACTGCCAGAACAGTTTCATGTCTTAAAATAACAACTGACTGTTATTGTTGTTACTTAATTACCTAATGCCATATGTGTTACTTCATAGTTCTGGAAAAATCCAGTATTGCTCTAGAATGTAAAAAAAAAACAAAAAAAACATTCAAGCTTGTTTTCAATCTTTTGAATGACACTGTATATTAAACATACTGTATGTATATACTATAAAGAGTATATGATGGGAGCATACTAAAACACAAGCGGTCAGGTAAGCAGTGCAGTTTGTTATGCGACAGGTAAGTAGTGCAGTTTGTTGCAGGACGGGTGGCCTGAGGTTTGAGTAATAGGCTGTAATGATTTCCTGTGGATGAGGATGTCATCTGTAGTGTAAATACCAAACCGTGCATCATATCCCAAATGAAATGTGACTGTTAATGATTTGTTACCCTCCACGCAGCTGCTTTGTGGATTGGGATAGAGGGACTGATTGGTTCAAAGCACGAAACTGCATGGAAACAAGGCAGCTGAGTTCATTTGGTTCATGCTGTAGTGGTAATGTGTGCAGATTTGCTAACGCTTCATTTTGAAGGATTATTTCCCACAAAATGTTTGCTTTCATGAACCATAAAGTCAGCATTTCAAGCCCATCTGGATTTCTTAATCAACTGCAAGAAGCTGTCAGCCAGTACCTTTACATGATGTGTGAGTCTGACTAATTGCATTAGCCAACTAAAATTGGGCAAATTTTAAACACACATGTTAATCTGAATGAAAATCATACTTTTCAAAGTCAACCTGCACACCCAGGTAATGCAGCTGCAAGTCAGGTTTCTCCTGCATGTTATAACTCAATTGGACACAGAAATTGGCTTAGACCAGGAAGTCGGACGAAATGCAAAACAGCGGGAAGAGGCCATTGACAATAGGGTGTCATGTGCCTTTGGATAACACCATTACCATGAGGGATAGTCTGATTCTCATTAAAAAAAAGCAAACATCATGAACGAAATGTACTGCTAGGTTAATTTTTGTCAATTGTTTGGTTTGTGATGTCGTAGCTTAACTGGGAAGAGATCCAATAAGGCCAATCTGAAAGGAGGCATATTACCACCTATTATAGCGGAGTACTGTATAACATACTTCAGACAATAAATCAATTCCCCTGCCATGCTTGTATAATAAGACAAGAGCAGCAGTCCAATTAAATAGTCTAGTCAAGCTAGACCAACAGCTCTTAACTGTGCATGTATACATAATATTTCCTAATATCTCTTATTAACTCTAAACCAGCTTTTCTTTGAAGTCATCTATTATAGGGTATAAAAATGTTTATTCTAATATTCTAACCCTATTTTCTGAATATATTTCCTGCTGTAAAACATCTGGAAGAGTCCACAAGTTGCACATTCTTCAAGCTGCTGCATAACCTGAATGGTTGGTTTGAAAGGTGAAGTCTTTCAGTCATTATTTCAAAAGCAGCTTATAAAAGGACTGTTTCCTGAATTAGCTTAACATTTGTATTTTAATTTGTAAAAAGTTACAAGAGCTAAAAGACACCGCAGTCGTGGAATCTCCCAAAGGCCACCCGAGAGCCAGCTGGAATCTCAAGCTGTGAGGAGAACTCCTCTGGAGCAGGTCAACTTTGTCCATTGCCAGGAGCTGACCTGAGAGATTCGGAAAGCTTAAAACATGATGCCAAGCTTGCTTTGTAATTATTTTGCATAGTAGAATGTCATTGACCATACTATTTTAAATTACACGACACAGTTGGCAAAGCTAGGCAGCTGTTTGGCTTACTTCATTCTGACTGTGTGCCTACCTCTGTGTAACCTCTAGTCCGGCGGTTTTCATTTCCCAAAACCGGAGCCTCTTGCACAGCATGATCCGGCATTTCCGCTAATACGTGCAATTCTGTGCATCAGATAATTCTCAGGCACTCCGTGATTATAGTTAGATGTGTCGGAATAAGAAAAGCTGTCTCATCACGTCTCGTTCCAGTATGAAATTACAAAACATTGTGTGGTGTAAACAGCAAATTGGATAGTTGTAACTTGGGGTGTGGTTTAGCCTGGATCTGTACCTCGAGGGAGACGGGTAAGGGAGGGCATAACTGACTCTCGGATGACAACCGACTCTCGTATTTATGTCATCTACTGTATCTGTCTCTTTCTCGGAAGTGAGTATGTGTTTTGTGGCTGAGTTCACATGATGCTGAAGAGCACAATGAGATGGAAAGCCGCAAACTTGGTTTTGTTTTGGTTCCAGGAGCTGACACTGGAAAAAAATAATAATTCTTCTTGGCCTTTTGATGCAATGTTTAAATTCACAAAAATAGGGATCAAGAGCAACAAGCTACCCACCCCTATGATTATATCCAACTGTGCACAGGAATCAACTGCATCCAGGGGTACCCTGCAAATCATTGGGTACAGGGACA
This sequence comes from Clarias gariepinus, assembly GCF_024256425.1. Taxonomy (NCBI): domain Eukaryota; kingdom Metazoa; phylum Chordata; class Actinopteri; order Siluriformes; family Clariidae; genus Clarias; species Clarias gariepinus. The sequence continues at coordinate 12,404,534 of NC_071100.1, read as the reverse complement.
GCTGAGGGAGCAGGGATGAGGATGACAAATCTATCAGGGTTGTAGACAGAGTAACAGCTACCCTCAAATGGACCCAAAAATAAATTTATGCCATGTGAATTTAGTTCTTTGAGATATCCAGGCTCTTCATCGAACAAGATATGATCCGAGATGAGGCATTGTGAAGAGTTTCACTTGACCAAGTGATGTGGATTCAATTGAGCATCACTCCCTACTAGTCATGTACGCAGCTCAGGATCTACACTGTATGGCTAAACAGGATTCTTCTTCAAACTGTTTTATTTTTTGTGGAGAATGTGTTTTTGTGCTGTAGTCTTAATATTTTCCTTAACTGGTACTAAGACATCCAAACATATACCCCGGAACATTACCCCTGGGCCTTAAAGTAAGCTCTTTGAAAACACTATTTGCAAATTTTGGTTTGATAGTTCTCAGGTTTCCAGCACAGAACCATGACCACAACCCCACTAAAGACCTTTGGCAAGAAGTGGAATGGCAACTGCATCCTCACCTTACATCAGTGCCTGATCTCACGAATCCTCTTGTGGCAGAATGATCACAAATTCCCATAGCCACGCTCCAAAATTCAGTTGAAAGCCTTCCCAGAAGAGGTTCCTAGAGAGAAACCATGTCCATGCTAGTTCCCGTGGTTTTAATGACTATGGTGATGGTCAAGTGCTCACATGATTATTGCACACAACATGGTGGAGACAGTTTCACAATTTCTTCAAGGTTGGGATTCTAAGTTTGTATGAGTATTTGTTTTCCACACACTTCTGGGGTACATAAAATTGCTCAAAAGTTGTAACCCTTATTGTTTGCAGTCTGGGAGGTGGTCCGAGTCAGGATTAGCAGGTTTTCGTAATTCAAACTGCTTCATTGGTGGAAGCCCAGAAAGAAAACTGGATCTCAGGTCCAACCTTTTGCATAAAACAAAAAAAAAAAGTCAGTATATCCTGGATGTGCAAGTGAAACTCCATACACTTGGTGAGTTATCTTGAGAGAATTCACTCCAGGTCCAAAAAAAACAACAGCAGCTCTACAACAGGCACTCCCAGATGAGGCAATATTCACCATAAGATAAGTTCTTGTCTAATTCCCTCTCTCCCTATCTCCAAATAGAAAAGGTTTGCAATGTTCTCCAGCTGCTGCCAAATTTGCTATAGGTTGAATCATATACAGTACCATATAGCTGGAAACTCTCTGGCACTGGCTTTCCAGTAAATTAGGATGATGGTACCACAGAACCAACAAACAGATTTGCATTTACAGCATCTAGCAAATGTTCATATTCAGGGTGCCTTACTTTATACATCTGAGCAGGTGAGCGCTACAGGCCTTGCTCAAGGGCACAACACTAATAGCTTAGTGGTGCTGGGTTTTGAACCAATAACATTCTGACCATTGAGTATTTACCCCTAGAACATATGTATCAGTATAGACAACTACAATATAACAGATACAAAATGTTACTAGTATTTATGTTAGCAATGAGGCTCCTGCTTTGCTGCAAGGAAAATAACCACTTCTCTTTAGATTATCGATTATTCTAGTATTATATAAGCATTTTACTGAATATTATACTGTGTATGACAGTGTATGTGTATGTGACAAATAAAATTTGAGTTTTTCCCACACCTGCAATATTTATCCATCCATTGTCATCCATAAGCATTTATACTGCTATCCCAGGGAACATAGGGCAAAATATTGGGTACGCCCTGGATGGGGTGTCAACCAATCTCAGAGCACAAGTCCACACACTTAGACATTACAGACAATTTGGAAATCAGGCTACAATGCATGTCATTGGACAGTGGGAGGAAGCCCACTGTATATGGAAATAACTTTCTTTAGAGTTTTAGTGTTAAACAAATAATTGAATAGTCAGAAAAGGACATGAACATGTAAAGGAAACCTGAGATGTATCACATGGTCATGAACCCATTTAATTTTCCTCATTAATAGTAAGTACACTGTAGTATATTGTACATAGTGCTATCTGGGCTTCAATAAACTATATCTATACAGTATGTTTAAAACTGGAAGGTGTGGCATAGGATTTCCCAGGAGCCCAACATGTTCCATCATGGCAATGCCAATGTGCCTAAGACTAGCTCCCTGAACACATGATTTTTTTAAATTTACTAAGAAACCCTGAAACTGGAACACTGACTACACCTCAGACATCCTCACCGAACACCAATGCCTCACTCACTCATCTTCTATACCGCTTTCAAGTATTCAGGGTCACGGGGACCTGAAGCCTATCCCAGGAGGCTTAGGGCACGAAGCAGGGTACACCCTGGACAGGGTGCCATTCCATCGCAGGGCACACACACATACACACACACACAATGATTCACACACTACAGGCAATTTGGGAACGTCAATTAGCCTAACCTGCATATCTTTGGACTGTGGGAGGAAACCGGAGTATCCGGAGGAAACCAACCAAGCATGGGGTGAACATGTAAACTCCACGCACAATGCCTGACTTCACGATTCTCGTTGTGGCTAATGATTACAAATTCCTATAGCCATGCTCCAAATCTATTTGAAAGCCTTTCCAGAAGAGTGAAGAATACAGTGTGCTTGATTTACTTTGCTTAGCTAGGCCACCCCATTACTTCTAGAAGACTCAGAAGTAAATCAATCACTTATCATGATCTATATTGCGCTGTGGAAGGCCTGGAGCATATCACAGGAGACTAGGGCATGAGTCAAGCTACACCCTGGACAGGGAGCCAATTTATCACAGGGCGTGCACACTCACACACACACACACACGCACACACACACACACACACACACACTCAAACACCCATTCACACACTATGGGCAATTTTGGGAAAGCCAATAAGCCTAATCTGCATGTCTTTGGACTGTGGGAGGAAACCAGACTACTTGGAGGAACCCCACCAAGCACAAGGAGAACATACAAACTCCAGGGTCCAGGTTTGATTTCTGCCTCCGGTCTGTGTACATGGAGTTGATTGTAACATTGTTTGAGCCTTAAACAATCATGCTAAATTGAAAGGATTTACTGAGTAAATTGATTTCGAGTGAGACGTGTAGCTGGTTGGACCAAACCAAAGCCTGGAATCACAACATCAGTTTCTGGTTGATGATTATAAAAATTAAATATGATGAAAGTTTGATGGAAGCAAACTCCTTTGTGGCTACGTTTGGTGGAACTTACTGTTATCGTACCATAAACGGCACCAAGTAGGGTTAAGTCAGAAGATCACACCCAGATCTATTCCTGCTTGGCCAGAGAAAAATGGACAACTAAGTTAGCAAGCACAAGTATAGAAGAAATAATGTGCTGTGAACCACAAAATGGTGGTTAGGCCTATTGCATGGGTTAGGATAGAAACCATTCCACTAGAGGAATGTGTGAAGCACAACAATTTGAAGTCAGCTGTAACAAAACAAATGCTTGTTCTCCCAATGGGCACTTAAGGTTTCTGTTAATAGAATTAATACTTCAAAGACAAATAAACTACTGACGACAGTACATTTATGCACATAGAAACGATAAATCTTTGGAACATTCCTTCGTTTTTTTTTCTACAGGAAACAGATTATGATGTCACCCTTATTATTTCAACAATACTTATGACTTCCAGCCAAATTCTGCATTAAATAGAAAATATTACTGATGTTGTATTGAGTGCCAAATGGTGCCTGAATCAACTTTTGGTCGAATGTGTTGCAAAATGTCCAGGGAGGTGTTGTGAATGATTACCGCCCAAACAAAATTACAATTTTGTTTAAACCATGTCCAAAGAGCAGGTCACAGGGGGAAAAAATAATTCTCTCATTTTAACCACAAGCTTTTTTCCCGATCACAGAATGCTTTGAAAGTCATAATAACCTTACTTCATTGTGCCACAACAACGATGAAACAATTGCAATACACTGCACTACACTAAGAAACATAGGGTCACATCCTCAGATAAAAAGGGTGCAGGTTGATTAGCAATTCCTGGTGTTTCTTCAACTTCAAAACCATTTTCTGTTCGAAATGTAACATTGTACATAATTGACTAGCGGGTAATAATAAGAACACAGCGGGTTACTCTGGGGTGAAGCTTTTAGCGCCCACGAGACCTTGTAGTGTGGGATGACAGAAATGTAATTCGAAACAGACAAAGAAATAAAAAAAAGAGCAAACAACTTAAACAAAGGCAAGATTAACGGAAAACATGTAGCTGGAAAAAAAAAAATAGAGCCGATCTGCTAACTAGTTATTAGTGCGGCTGTGGATGTGAAAGGCGAGGCAGCTGAGGGAGCTTTGTGACGCATCAGTGCCTGAGTCACCGCACTTGAATGTGAGGTTTTAGCAGTGGAGCAGAGCGAGCACATGTGACCAAATTACTCCTGCTCTGCCCATTACCATTAGCATTAGCATTGCCATTCAGCGGGCACGCTGTGTGTGGCACGGAACGAGGGGGGTCTCTCTCTCTCTCTCTCTCTCTCTCTCTCGGCTCAGAGGGGGGCATTATTGCAGAGGTAGAGGAGAAAATAGCCTTGTGCATTCCACACCTAGACGCAGAAAAATCCAAGACATAATTAAGAGTGTACGTTGAGACCACATCTGAGCTCACCTCACACACAACAAAAACATAGAGACCGAAACAGGCGTAGAGTTGCACAGAAAGGGCCAAGTGTTCTATTCCAACACGCCTCTGTGTTTTCTCTAATAACCGTCCCGGGTGGTAGGCAGGATCTCTCTCCAAACCCCCTGCAGCGGATCCTGTGCCTCCCGATGCACTCGGGCTCTGCTCTGAGAGCAAGGAATGTCAGGAATTTCTGTCGTGTGATCGAGCGCGTGACTGTGTTCGCCAACAACATTTTGTTTCACAGGAAGTTCCTTCGCTGCACCACACTGTCCTACTGTATTTGTCTCCCTTCTATTAGAGAGAGAGGATCACTATTTCAATTCCAAAGATGTAAAATCGATGATGTTCCCCAGCTTCGGCGTGTCTGTTGGCTGAAACGTGATTGGCTCTTTTAAATTTGGTGATGTAACAATACTAAACAGCGCGGTCATAATCTTGTTTACTAAAGCCATCCATTCATCTTCACTAAATGTTTATCGCAGTTGATCTAGAGTTCATCCCTGACATAATACAAGCACATTAAACACTGAGGCAGTGTAGAGTCACCTGGGGTGTTTTTGGAAGGTTGAACAAACCTGGAGGACCCACAGGACACTCGGAGGAACATGATTAGGAGATACAAAACCACAGACAGTATCTCAAACCCAGGATCTGACCAAGTTGTAAAGTGGTAATGCTGCCAGCTGTACCAGCATGCTGGCCCTTGGAAACATTAAATAGTGGACGGTAGAAAGAGGAAAAGGTGAATAAAGAGAAGAAGACAGGAATAAAAAAAAGAATGTGGCTTAATGCTATTGGGGGGGGGGAATCTTAAGGGACCTCACAGAGGAACTGAGGTAGAGTTTAATCAGCTAGTGTGTTAGAAAGGACTGGCATTTCAGACGCACAAATACACACACATGACTGGGGTCCTGTAAATTTACATTTAGGAATTTAGCAGACGCTTTTATCCAGAGCGACTTACATTTTTCATTATACATCTGAGCAGTTGAGGGTAAGGGCCTTGCTCAAGGCAACTTGGTGGTTGTGGGATTTGAACCTGGGATCTTCCGAACCCTAGTCCAATGCCTTAACCACTGAGCTACCCATGGCCACAGTAGAGAAATGAATAGTATCAGAATGTCTCAGACTGAAGCATGCGTAGTCTGAGACACAATTATTAGTGTTTGAAAGCACAAATGCTGAATGTTTTACTTAAATATGATGAAGTACTAGCACAAAGGGACTACTTACATTGGCAAAGTATTACAGATAAATTAGTTACGCTCCATTGCGTAACTTTGGGATAATCAGATTCTAACTTCTAATGCATTTATTGTTCATGTTGCTAAGTAATGAACAGATCAACACCGCAGCGGTATAGAGTACATTAATCTCATTTGTACATTTTAGTCTCTGAGTTTGCATTACATTGTACGACAGGCTTCTCCAGCAGCACCATAAAAAGACCAAAGGTCCAGTCAAAGGATGCCATGTACACTACTGTATAAAGGCTTCTCTTTGCTGGGGAAAAAATGTCTCCCAACACTTTGACAACCTGCAGGTGATTAAATAAAAAACAACTTCCCTGTTATAACAATGTTTTGGGAAAGGAACATTAATGTTTTCAGGAAACACCGAAAAAATTGCCAGATGAAATATTCATAGAAAAAGAACAATTCTGAAAGCGTTCTGGTAACTGAAACCAGTTGGCAGAGAGAGTAAAAGAAAAGCAAAAATTATCCTTCTTCAAGGGGTCTTAATGGTTTTAGTGAATGCTGTATGAGTATTTGTAGAGAACCCCCCCAAAATAAATTAAGGGTTAGAACTTTATTTTTAAGTCGTTATTGTTTGAGGATGCCCCAAAACACCTGTTCCATGTGAACGTACCCTTAAAAAAAAGGCCCTTAAATGGCAACTTGGCTCCTTGTGTTCTACACAAAGTCCTGCTTTAAGTCTGGGTTCTGGCAGGGAATGCTAGTTACACCTACACACACAAACACACACACAATCACCCCAACTACACACACGTACTCTTATAAAGATGAATTCCTCAAAGGTTCTTGGCAAAGCTGAAGACTTTCAAACCCACAAAGCCACTCTGAGAAGCAAACACTCAATAATTGGAATTGACAAGGACAAGATAAACAACAAAGAACCCTAAAGGATGTACATTTGAAAATCCTTCACTTACAGAAAATCATACACTTTTTCCATCAAGTTCCTTGGATAGTTTAGCTTTCTAAATTGATCTACTTAGACCATTCACTGAAAATGAAAATAAAAAACTCAGGGGGACTCCAGTTTCCTCCCACATTCCAAAGACTTGCACATTCGGCTAATTGGGATTCTCAAATTTCCTGTAGTGTGTGAATGAGTGTGTGCCCTGTGATGGATTGACACCCATTCCAGGGTGTACCCAGCCTTGTGCCCTAAGTCACCTGAGATAGGCTCCAGCCCCCCCGCAACCCTGAATACAAGAAAAAGCGGTATAGATGATGATTATCTAGCGGTGAGTATTCCAATGTATCTTCCATGGCAAGGTTTCCCAGATGTTCCTCAGATGGTTTAGAATTATTTGCTTTCTTATTGAGGGTGAATACTTTCTCTGGTCCTCTACAGAATGTTAATGTTGCCCCTAATATTACGCAGTGATTTTGAAACTGGTGTGGAGTTGTTTTTCAGGAGTTTGGCTCGGCCCCTTACTTCCAGTTAAAGGAACGATTAATGTCCTGATAAGAGTCCTGACCTCAACCTGATAGAACACTTTTGGGATGAATTAGAGTGGAGCCAGGCCAACCAACATCAGTGTCTGACCTCGATTGTGAAAGAATGGTCAAAAATTCCCATAAACACACTCCTAAACCTAGTGGAAAGCCTTCCAGGAAGAATTGAAGCTGTTATAGATGCAAAAGGGGTATAGTGTATATAAAAATACATCTACCCTAAGTAAGGTTTTTGAGGGTTTGCTAAGTGTAAAAGTTCTAAGTTTTAGATGTTACATTAGATGTTTCTTCTTTCTTGTCTAAGAGAGAAACACACCATGGCAGGGTTCTACACACAACCAGAAGGTCAAGCAAAGTGTGCTAGATATGGCTTATAGCGTATGCACTCCAACAGAGAAATGTTCCTTGAATAGTTGAGGATTCTTACAGTAGGTTTGTTTCGAGATTCCAGGGTGCTAGTTACACCTTAAATGCACATGACATTTCCACACACTCTATGGTTCCTCGGTGGTTCCTTCTTTGTTTAATCAAGAGGCCCAGTATGGAAGAAGAGAGCTGAAAGAGAGAGAACGGAAACCTCTGTTTTTGATATCTGTAACCAGGAGGAGCTTTAAAGGCTTAACTTGATGAATGGGGCTTTATTTCTAATGTTGAAATTGAAATGTAATTTGAAATGACTTCTTGGCGATATTTCAATCTGATAAACGTGCGTTCCTCTTGTCACAGTGCCATCGTTTTCAATCTGGCTTCTGCTCGCATTTTACTTCCTGTGACTTAAGCGCTTGTGTATGTCCGAAAATGTCATCCTACAAACTATTATTCAGATCTTACATAACTTGCCGTTTGCTTCCCATTTTTTCCATAATTAGAACAGATTTTCAGAAGCGTGCGGAGCGGAGCCCGTGTGGACAATAACAAAGGGAGAAAGTATGAGCTACAAAAGCAGATAAAGAGAATGAAAGTGCTGCGGTTTGCTGTTTAAAATCGTTCATCTGAAACGTTCGCCTGAACGGATTCATGCTGCTGTTAATATGTTTAACAAAAATACAGAAGGAGCTCGGCTCTATCGGACAGCGTCTCCAATCCCTAGACAGCCCAGAACTATGTTGTGTTTACAGCAGACATTCCTAATAGCACTAATTCTATACTATTTCCTCAAACAATGTCGTTCCAAATCACCAAACATGAGCACTTTGAGCAACACGCTGCTCCGGAGCCCATAAAAGGCATTCGGAGGAGCACTGTGTCTTTTAAATAAGTGGCATATTTCATGACAGTCTATAAAGTTTTACCAGTGGTATTTAGCTAAGACATACAAACTTCTCGAGGATATCTGCTACACGTTCACTAACAGCCCGTAATACTGAGGGATTTTACTGAGCAGTGATTAGTTATTAATGAAATGAGTGAAGAAGCCATAATGTAGGCTTAGCCAAACGCAAAGAACATCAGAACCGTCATTAAAACCCAAATGTATGTTTCAGTCCTGCTGATCTGAGCAAGGGGGATCATTCGCGCCAGAACGCTGCAGAGGTTCACTCTTTGACCCTGATTCGATCTGGCCAGCTCTGTGTATCGCTGCGGTTAGCATGTCTGACTCATTCGCTGGACTGAAGTGTGTGTGACCCGGGCCAGGACTCACAACGCCTCCCAGAGCTGGAATCCAAATTCAGATCTGTGGCCAAAAACACAGCGAAGAATCCGATCCCAGATCAACATTCCTGCTATAAAATGCTTTGGGATGATTGTATTCAATTAGTAACGCTGATTTGGGAGCAGAGCATGTGAACAAATGTTAGCACAAGCGCAAAATATCCTCGATTTAAGAAAACGTTGACTGTTTTTTTTAACACGTTGGTAGCTATGATGCACTGAGTTGTTTGGTCTCTTAAAATCACAAGAAACATAATTTTCTTTTAGATTGATAAATTTGCTTTATTTAGAAAGAAATAGGTAGTTAAATAAGTATTATTCATTGATCTTCTATAACGCTTATCCCGTACAGGGTCATGGAGGATGGGGTTGCAGTCGGGGTCGCCATGGTGCAACCCCACTAAGCACCTTGAAACTGGAAACTGGAACATACAGTAGACTACAACTCAAGCATTCTCACCGAATGCCAATGCTTGACTTCACTAATCCTGTTGTGGCTGAATGATGACAAATCCCTATGGCCATGCTCCAAAATCTTGTTGAAAGCCTTTCCAGAAGAGTGGAGAACACCGTGTACCTGATTTAGTTAGCTTAGCTAGGCCAATCCATTACATATAGGAGACTCAGATGTGACTCAATCACTCACTCATCATCGACTGTATCGCTCTATCCTGTTTACAGGGTTGTGAAGAGCTGGAGCCTTTCCCAGGAGAGTTAGGACACGAGGAGGAGTACATCCTAGATGGGGTGCCAATCCATCGCAGGCCACACAGTACAGACGATTTGGGAAACAAGCACACCAGTCAGCCTAGAGGGCATGTATTTGGACTGTGGGAGGAAACCAGTGTACCAGGAGGAAACCGGAATCCCACCAAGCACAAGAAGAACATGCAAAGTCCAGACACGGAGACTGGATGTGACGAGGCATTAGTGATAAGCACTAGAATTACAATACAAAATAAAATTGTACAGTATTTTCATTTTTCAGCTAGAGTTTAGAAAATGTTTTTATTTTCTTTCATTTCGTACTTTAATTGTTTCATTATGCTTAGTGTGGAATCCAGAATTCAGAGAAGACTGGGAGTGCATTGGGAAAACACCCTAGAGGGGATGCCAAGGCACTATGCACACACACACACACACACACACAGGAAGAACCGGAGGAACCCAGATAGAACTTGAGTTCACAAGCTCTACAAGAACATGCAAGTCAGTGCCTTCTATGCCATCGATATTTCTCCAAAACTTTATTTTGTCTCAAATTTTCCTAAACATGTTGTGTTATGTAGTCAGTGTGTAGACATTTCCTTAGAAAATGTGAGGATTAGGGAGAGAAAAGAGAGAAAGAGAAAAGAACTGGGATTCTGTCAATACTGATGTTATGGTTATAGGCTGTTTCTCAAACATGACTCATTCTCCATGTGGCAAATAATTTTTCTCAGCTTGGAAAGAACATTCACATTCAATTTCACACACTGGTTCACTAGTTCATAGCCTGTGTGCCAAAGGTGACATTTTATTTATAAACCTGTACAAAGTGAGATATTTTTTATTTTATAATTTCAGTCGGTACAGTAATAACAATTCCATAAGCTGTTATGTGAAATTGTAACGCTGGGTGTTTTATCGCACGTCAAATATTTTTACAGTAATAGCTCCTTCAAATGAAAAATGTAACACGTTGTTGTAATGGTTGTCCTAATGTAGATTTTAAGCCCATAAGGGTGTGGCACTTGGCTTTAAACTCCATCAGCTGTTGTGGTCTTACATTCCGGATTTGATCATTTCCTATTAATCTTAATATAGTTCTTGAAACTCTAATTCTTAACTGTTTGAAAATGAATGGCTGAGTAATCTTCTGGCTCTTGAATATCCCAATGTCCCTGTATGACTTAACCACATTGTTGGTGGTTGGGATTTGAGGTGGGGGTGTTTGGAACCTGTATGCGCTTGGTGTTTCCCATTTCTCCCACATCTTTGACCTCTAAAAATACCAGTCCTTCTGCCCCCACCCCAACTGAGCCTAGTTAAATACTGTAACTGCGCTTCACGGAGCTGAGATAACCACCAGCGGCCTGAATTCCTTTCTGCGGACGCAGAAACCATTCAACAAAGTCGTTTAATTAAAAGTTATGATGCAGTTTTCACAACAATGTTCTCACCACTTTAGCATGAGTCCTTCAGGCTAAATACTTGGAGAATGAATGGTGGGTTGTCTGGAGGGTAAATGGACCCCAGTGCAGTGCGTATTAGCTAAACTCCTGATCGTTTGTCAAATTTTGCAGTAGACGTATGGTTGAATGGCGACAGAACCATTTACCCTTGCTGAAACAGTAGTGGATGTGGTAGCAGCTAATTAGCAGACTCAGAAATGATTATGCACACTCGGACTTACATGCAACTAGCATGTGTGGTGCTGAATGAGTTATGTTATTTTGTAAATAAATTATGTTTAGGTTTGAAACAACTAGCATGTCCATTACTTAACCAACCCAGTCTGGTTCTGAATCAACTACGTCCAGCTTTGAATCAACTTCTTGAGTCCTGAATTAAGTATATGGTTCTAACTATGGTTCAGCTACGTACAGGTCAGATTAAAGTACATCTGGTTATAAGACATCACCATTATGTCCATTTCTGAATCAAGTCTGTCTGGTTTAATTATGTCCAATTTTGCATCAAGGTGGCACGGTGGTGTAGTGATTAGCACTGTCGCCCTGCGCCTCCAGGGGCTGGGTTCAATTCCCGGCAAGGTTCAATTCCTGTTTCTGTGTGCATGGAGTTTGCATGGTTTCCCTCTGCTTGGTGGGTTTCCTCTGGGTACTCCGGTTTCCTCCCACAGTACAAAGACCTGCATATTAGGTTAATTGGCATTCCCAAATTGCCATGAGTGCCCTGCGATGGATTGGCACCCTGTCCAGGGTGTATCCTGCCTAGTGCCCTACATATAAGTCTTCTAGGATAGGATAAGAGACCCCCGTGACCCTGACTACAAGATAAAGCTGTATAGACAATGATTGAGTAAATTTTGCAGCAACTATGTACAGATCTACATCAACTTGATCATCAACTTAGCTTCGTTCAGATCCAAATCAACTATGTTTGGTTCTGATTTAACTAGATACAGGCCTGATACAACCACATCTTATTGTAGGACAACTTGTCCATTTCTGAATCAACTTTCTTTGGTTCTGAATCAACTATGTCCAATCAAGTTTGTTTAGTTCTGAATCAATTATGGTAGTTTCCAAATCAGCTATGTGCAGGTCTGATTTTGCGACAATTATGTCCAGCTTATAATGCAACATAGTTGAGATCAGAACTGAACAAAGATGATGTAAAGCTGTACATAATTGATTCCGAAGCATTGATCCAGAGAGTGAGATAGTTGACTCAAGAACAGACATATTTGAATCACACCTTTACAGTTTAAGTTGGAAAGAAAATTGAATTTGAAAAAAGAACAAAGTTGATTCAAAGATGAACAAGGTTGTCATACAAAAGATGTAGTGGTATCAGTCCTGTAAATAGTTGATTTAGAACTACCGTAAACAAAGTTATTTCACGCTGAGAACTACATTGCGTTCATTAAAAATGGACACAGTTGTCTCAAAATCCAGCATAGATTTTAACCCTGTGTGTTGATATTTGATTCATATCTCCAAACAGTTGATTTAAAGCTGGACATAATTGGCGCAAAATCAGACCTGCACATAGCTGGTCTGATTCATTTGTGTTTGATTTTGGGGCAACTTTTAATTAACTTGGTACAGTACTGAATCAACTATGCTCAGCTTTGTTCAGTTCTGAGAACAGGCCTGATACAACCACACCTTTTTTAAAGACAACTTTGTTTCTTTCTCGATCAACCCTCTCTGGTTCCGAATCAACTATCTCCAGCTTTGTCTTAACTTTGTCCTGTTTTAAATGTTTTTTAATCATTCAACTGCGTCTGTTTTGAGACAACTATGACCCTCTCTGAATCAACTCCGTCTGGTCCTGAATTAACGCTTTGAATCGGCTTTGATCGGTTCTCAATCAGCTATGTTTTTTCCTAAATGCACAATCTACATGTCTGATTCAAATACATCTGGTTGTGAGACAACTACGTCCATGTCTTAATCGACTCTCTTTGGTTGTGAGTCAAGTGTGTCCAATACTAAATTAACTTTGTTTGGTTTCGAATCAACTACAGCACGTATCGTTCTGATTCAGCAACATGTGGTTTTGTGAGAACAACTTTTGGTTTTGTTCTGAATTAACTTTGTCTGGTTCTGAATCAATTATTCACGGCTCTCTGTACAGACAGTGTCCAGTTGTAAAAAAAAAAACAATGTCCTCTTGTCCATCAACCATGTCTGGCTCTGAATCAAGTATTCCTAGTCCTGGATTACGTTTGTTCTGTTCTGAATCAATGCAAATGCAGACAAAAGTGCCAAAATTCAATCGATTCGATTGAATCGGTTGAATTTAAATTGATTCCATGATTCTTCAGGAGAAGTTCCAGTGATTTCCCAGAAAGTTTCATAATATCACGGTTGTTTGTTGTAAATTCCTCGTACAGGGGTATTGTTGTCTCTATGGCAACATACAGGTTACTCAGAACCGCTTTCTCTCTCTCTCTCTCTCTCTCTCTCTCTCTCTTTTACTCACACACACCCGTTCTATAAACAGACATCTGCTCCCTGACAGTTTCCTCACCAGTGCGCCTGAATTATCAGAAGCCGAGGCTCTCTCTTTCATCTGCAGCCTCGTATCTCGATCCTTTATCTTCCCGAGTTTCACTGAACCTGAACTCACCACGGCTGTTTATGTTATTAACCAGGAAGGCTACACTGTCCATATTTACACACCTGCTCTGCTGCCGGTACAAATCATTCCACATGACACACATCAGAAAAACTGTATTGTGTTTTTGCACTCTTCTGTGCTACAAGGGTGGGGAAGAAAACAAAGACGAATTCTTCTTTAGTGAAAACTCGAGTGTATTCAAAAACGCGAAAGGTGGGTCAGATTCAAAAGTTTGTACACGCACATAAATGCACAGAGGTACTGATTTAACTGCAATTAGAATATAAAAATTAGAATATGAAGATCTGTTTACAATTCCGTAGCTAATCACATGGCCCATATGATTAGGGGTGGGGTTTATACTTACACCATCCCACTTGTTAATATTATTTTGTTAAAGCTTCATGACTTGTACAGACCTGCACACTGCCTTTAACTGAGCAGCAACATACAGCATGCGTGTAAGTGTGCATGTGTGTTTGCACACCTGTGTGCTGCTGGACTGTGTGTGGAGTGTGAGCTGATGTGCTTGTACTCTAATGTCGTCATGCACAAATCCACAGAACCACTGAGGGTTATTTTTGGAGCAATTGAACTGTTTGTTAAATGAAAATGGCAGCATGCCCAGTGGGTTAGTAATGGATCTGTCAAGGCATTTCATTATTATATGTAATGGAGCATTTCAGACAGGAAGTGGAAGTTTATTGAAGCGAAAGCGCCTCCTGCTGGCCACTCTGCTGACCCGCTGGATGCGTTGGAAATTAGAGAATAGAGTCAATTTTATTGTCATTGTGCAAAGTACATATATAGAGCCAATGAAAGTCAGTTAGGAAAAGTTTTGAGAATGACATATACATATATATATATATATATATATATATATATATATATATATATATATATATAGTATACTATTACATTATTAAGGATTGATCACACAAGTTCTCAATGGGGTTAAGGTCTGGGGAGTTTCCTGGCCATGGACCTAAAATTTCAATGTTTTGTTCCCTGAGCCACTTAGTTATCACTTTTGCCTCATAGCAAGGTGATCCATCATGCTGGAAAAGGCATCGTTCATCACCAAACTGTTCCAGTTCCAGTTGCTCCAGTTAAAAGAAAAATTATTAAAGATAAGAAACTCGCTCGCTTGAAAATTAGGAAATAAAAGGTGTCAAACTAAATGATTCGTTTTTCAAATAGCCTTCTGAATTATGAAAAAAAGCTTTAAGGGCTTCTAGATTGTTGTATCTCTCCGCTCTTAGAAAATCACAAATTATAATAACGATTTTTATTTAATACTGTAGCTAAATTAACTGGAAACAAGACCACTGCAGAAATCTCCACAACAACATACGGTAGTGAGGACTTCATGAACTTTTTCAATAACAAAATCGTAAATATTAGGCAAAAAATTCAGGATTTAAAACCAGACAATTTAAGTAATAAAGATGATAGACTAACCAGATCACATCAGAACCTAAACTACTTTACTCCCCTTTAAGAGAAAGATCTAATTTTACTCATCTCTTCTTCAAAAACATCAACCTGTGAATTCGTTCCTAAACCGACACATTTTCTCAAGCAGATAGTACCAGCAATAGCAGAACTATTTAAAATATTAAAAAATACTAATAGAAAATATTTAACTGTTCACTTAGTAGTAGAAGGTATGTTTCTAAATCCCTTAAATTACCCTTATCAGCTGTCAAATCATAGGCAGATATCAAACATCCCCTTTATCTCTAATATTCTGTAAAAGGTAGTAGCAGTAGCTATGTTCTAGCAATGTAAAATGTAGAGGGAATTAAGGGAACGGCCCTCTCAGATCCTATTTGACTGATCGTTATCAGTTCGTAAATTTAAATGGTGACTATTCTGCATGTTCTTAAGTAGAGTTTGGTGTTCCACAGGGTTCAGTTTTAGGCCCACTGCTTTTTTCTCTTTACATGCTTCCTCTGGGCAACATAATTCGTAAGGCATGGCAAGGCAAGTTTATTTGTATAGCACATTTCATACACAGTGGTAATTCAAAGTGCTTTACATAGAAGAAAATAAAATAAACATGAAATAAAATAAAAGATAATAGCAATAAAATATTTTAACAAAAACTTTTACATTTCATTTAAAATAAAAATAAATGCAGTTTGCAACAAAACTTTAAACTAATTAAAACTAATAAAAACATGATTTAAAATAAAAAAAAAAACAGTTAAATTTTTTTTTTTTTTTACATAAAATAGTACAATCAGTTCGGACGTAGCACAGTGCTCATTGAATAAATGCACAGCTGAACAGATGAGTTTTGAGTCTACACTGAAAAAAATGATTTTTTGGTGTGGTAAAATTTATTAAATTAACCATCATAATTTTTACATTGTAAAAATACATTTTAAGGAGAACTAGAATTTTCTAAGTAAAAGTTTAAATACCTACACATTTAATTCGTGTAATAAATTAACTAAGTGGAAAGAGTTAAATATTATTATGTATTTACTTGTAACATTTACATGTTTTATTGTCACTGCACATAAACCTAATAATATTAAGTACATTTTACCTCTTAAGTTTAGTTTAAATTTCAAATTAAACCGCGCATGCGTGTTTGGAGACGCTGTACCCGCGCTGTGGATCAGTCGGTTGGGGATCATCACGGAGGTACAGCACGGCGTGGCTGGAGTTTGTCGTGTTCGAGGTAAGTTTACCTTTCTGTTTTGGATGTGTTTCTCACTTTCATGACCCCCAATTAATGTTCATCTTAATCTCAGGACGTACAATTAGCAATATTTCAGTTTTTAATAGTGTGGAGATTCACAAAACACCGTTTTTCGTGTAAAAACCTGAACCTACGGAGCCCCCCAGGGGTCCTGTGGTAAATAAAAATAAATAAATAAATAAAATAATAACAAACAGAGCGCGTGGTTTAATAGAACGAGATGCGTGTTTCTTACCCCCACCCCTCGTGAAAACGGCGTGTTCAGAGAAAGGCTCGCCAGTGAGATGACCTTTCTGAACAAACTGAGTCAGGTGTGTTAAAGCATTAAATGCTAAAAGAGCACTAGCAATTAACGGGTTTTTTTTTTTAATCCGAATTTTATTAATAAGTTACAAGTTAAATTTCAACTGTAATGAACCTGTACATATGTTCATACAGTATTGACAGCAGCTCTAATTTGTCCAAATCGCATTGCAGACAAGAAAAAGAAGTAGAGTCATCCTGTGACCTTGCATGCTTCATCTTTCCACATATGATTCTTGCTTCTTATTTTTTCATTAATCCCTCACTATTCTATCATGTATTTTTCTAACAATGTCAGAAACGTTGTGTTAGTAGCACTGCTTGACATGCTTGATGCCTTTCTCTTTTGTAATTTTCTTTGGATAAAGGCAAACTTACAAAAGATGAAGAAATGGCTAAATGTAGTTGTACTAATAAAAGATTATGTAATGATACAATGTAAATATTTTCACAGAAACAAAGCGTAGAGATGAGCCATGAATCTGAAGAGGATCTCTGATGATTGCCTGGTAAAGCATTGTTTTCTTATTAATTATACAATTTAAAATGTTAAATTCACTACAAGATAAAGTTAGATGAAGGGGTGGACATTTCCTGCTTAGTGATGACCATCTACAGTTTATCTAGCTCAAACAGTAGAGCATGGTGCTACCAAGGTCATGGGTTTGATTCCCAGGAAAAGCAAGTAATTGTAAATTACAAGTTATAATATCATTTTTATTATTATTTTTTCTCTGTGATAATGAAGTCATCACAGGTGATTGAAGCAATTCAGATTTTTTTGTTTCTCAAAATATTTTTATTTTTTTTATTTACTTGTAAATTTTATGCAGGAGGACAGACGAAGTGATGTCAGTTTGCACATTCTTAAAATCCTTGTTGTCCGTGCTGTTGAAGGGGAGGAACCAGTTGGTGTATCCATAATCCTTGAAGGAAAGGAAATTTTGCAAGAATGTGGCAATACTGCAAATGCATGTGCACTGCTTATGGGAATAATTTATGCCATAAACCTTGCAGACCCCTGAGCACTGCGCTACACATTTGAGCTATTTTAGAAAGTTCTTTTAGAACTTGGTGGGATTAAGCTATCACCAAAAGTGCAAGCTTTAAAGATAAAGTTATCATCTTAAAACATTTGATATGGCTTGACTACTTGTCTTTACATGTTCAGTGTTTACATGTTCAGCTTAAAATATTTTAATGCGTTAAGTTTCAATAGCATACTTTTAAGTGCACTAGTCCAGAGTGCTGATTTGAATGTTGCAACTTCACTGCTACAGAGGGCTATCAAGTTTTAAAGTTTATTCTACAGTTTGTTTAATGTATTTTCTGCTGTATTTTATTTCTAAATGAATGCTGTATTTTATTAATTTATTTATTATTATTATTTTACACAATTTTGTTTAAAACAAGTATTTCAGAACCTGGTGCTGTGCAGATGTTCCTATGGATGTAAAATTTATCTGAATGCACATTTATTAAAAAGACAACCTGTATCTAGACTGTGAATGTCAAAAATATTTGGTAATGTTGGTGAATAAACTGTTTACTTATATTTTAGTTGTGTGATTTATGAAAGATATAAATGAAATAATTACTTAAGTTTCTTTGCAAAACATAAATTAGCAATGTGTACATTATTATAGGGAGTAATATAAATTAATAAAACCAAGTAAGGGAAAATCTCATAAAACAAAAGATTTACTTAATAATTTCATAAAATCAAGGTTCCTGCTGATACAACAATAAATTAACTTTACTAGATTATTTTAAATAAATCTAACTTGTGCATTAAATATAATTATGTAACTTTTACTTAATTTTTTTGATTGTTAATTTAATTGTTAATTTAATTGTTAAGTAGATTTTACCTGACAATTACAGGTGAGTTTTACTTAATATTGGAGCAATAAAATTTACTTAAAATCTATGTGTGCAAATTGTTACGAGGATTTTATTAAGTAAATCTTACAAGTTATTTTTTTCAGTGTAGATTTAAATGTGACTAATGTTTTAGCACAATGGTAAGCATGGTACAGTATTAGTTTTCACTGTTATGCTGATGACACACAGTTATACGTTTCAGCAAAACCAGATGAGTGCAGGATATATCCTTCTGCTTAATCCTGATAAGACAGATGTTCTAGTCGTAGAATCACAAGCAGCTAGAAGCAAGCTTTTCGATCACTCTGTAACTTTAAATGAACTTTCTGTTCCATCAAGTGCAACAGTAAAAGACCTCGGTGTGATTATAGATCCCAGCCTTTTATTTGAAGCTCATGTACTGTACATTCACATTATACTGTACATTGTTTGACTGTGACCATAACTAACTGCCATCTCTCCTTCTCTTCTGCGCTCTCCTCTTCTCCCCTCTCTCTCTGTCTTTCCCTCTACCTGTCTCTCCGTTGAGCTACTGTATACATGTCGCTCCTGAGCTGTCAGTGATCCAGACCCCCTCTGCCCTCTGGACCTGTCTGACTCGTCCTGGTGTCCCTCTTCTGGCTGGCGATCTCGTCCCATGGAGATGCCCGTGTGGTTTTCCTAGGATGGGCTTGGTGAATGGAGATGGTTCCACTTTTCCACAAAGAGAGTCCTGGCCTCGGCTAATGCTGATAGCTGTTTACTAAAGAGTCATGACTGCAGTTGCTTGATAGTTCGGGACTGGATTTTTCTATAATAAATACAGTAACCATATTCAATCATATTATTAAGTTTGCTGATGACACGACCGTGGGGGGGTCTCATCAGCAAGAACGACGAGACAGCATACAGAGAGGCTAACTAAAGTTCAGAGGCTAACAGACTGGTGTAAGGACAACAACCTGTCTCTTAACATTGATAGGATAAACGAGATGGTTGTTGACTTCAGAAGGACATGGAGCGATCACTTTCCGCTCAACATCGACGGCTCCTCTGTGGAGATTGTCAAGAGCACAAAATTCCTGGGTGTCCACCTGGATGAGAACCTCACCTGGTCCCTCAACACCAGCTCTCTGCACAAGAAAGCCCAACAATGTCTTTTTTTCCTGAGAAGGCTAAGAAGGGCCCAGCTTCCACCACCAATCCTCACCACCTTCTGTAAAGGGGCAATCGAGAGCATCTTGAGCAGCGGGAATTGTGCCATATCTGACCACAAGACCCGACAGTGGATAGTGAGGACAGCTGAGAAGATCATCTGGGTCTCTCTTCCCTCTATTGAAGACATATACACCAGACGCTGCATCCGCAAATCCAACAGCATTGTGGCTGATCGGACACACCCCTCTCACTTACTCTGGGCTGATAAAACACACACACACACAAACACAAACACTCTGATCTACGACCATCTCACAATTTGTTCATATCGACCCACCTGATCTTCTCTTTTTGCACTATATTGCACAATATTTATCTTCCTGCTATTTTTTGCACAAAATATTTTTAAATCATTGCTGCTGCTCAGGAATGTCAAATGTTTCCTGTTTCTCCTCCCACTACCTCAAACCATACCTCATTACTACAAAGGTACTGGAACGTGTTACGTTGTTGTGTTTGTCACTGTAGCTCTTTGTTTGTACATTTACACTTTGTTGTCTGTTGTCTATAGTTTTCTCTTTTTTGTTGTAGAAGTAGTTTTAGGTTAACTTATGATAAAAAATATAAATCTGTCGTATCTAAGCTAGTCAGCTAATTATGTACTGTAGGTCTCTTAGTTAGCTAGCTGGTTCCGGTAAAGTTGTGTTGTTCATTTCATTTGATCATTTCATATCATTTTGATTCGTACACATTCACATTTTATACAAACTTAAATAATTCTGTTATGCATGACACTAATTGACTGATGGCAGAGCTGAAAATTTATATTTGTTTCATTCTCAAGGAACAAGCAAGCAGATATCAACAACAATATCATTACTTTGTCATTACTTTATCACATTTTTATATTTTTTGGCTACCTTGCATTTGTAAAAATATCCTCTCTGAAATTCATTGTAGTAATATTCAACATTTTATTAATATTTTCCAGCAATGCATTATCTGAAGGAGGTAAGCTCAGACTAGTTTTAGATACATTCAGGTCATTTAAGCCACAATGTATTTCTAAATTTTTCATTTACTTTCCACAAAACCAGTCAGAACCAAATTTGTCAATTCTAGATAAGCTGCAGTTTTGTGTTTTTTTCACACACAAATCTTACTAAAATGCAAGATGCATAAATCTTGGGCAGTGGTGGCTCAGTGTGTTAAGGCTCTGAGTTACAGATCAGAAGATCAGCAGTTCGAGCCCCAGCTCTGCCAGGTTGCTGCTGTTACATTTACATTTAGGCATTTGGCAGACGCTCTTATCCAGAGCGACTTACATTTTTATCTCATTACACATCTGAGCAGTTGAGGGTTAAGGGCCTTGCTCAAGGGCCCAACAGTGGCAACTTGGTGGTTGTGGGGTTTGAACCTGGGATCTAAATGTATTTAACATTGATTGATTCGTGACTCTTCAGATACTTTCACCTTTTAATTCCTTTGAACAGGTTGCTGTGTGTAGAGTTTCTTTAGGTTTTATGGTTTGTGGATTGGCTTTGCACAACACCCTATATACATACTGTATGTTTCTGTTCTTTACATACTGTATATGAAACTATTGTTTTCACTTTTTCTCCACTACATCCAAGGTAAACATCTGTCCTACTACACTACATTTCTGCACAGCGTTACATTATATAACCACAGTAGTGTGCAGTATATGAAGCAGTAATATCGCCACCTGCTGACTAATTTGTGCTGTTGTGTGATTAGCATTTCTGCTAAATAATGTAGCATGTATTTGAAATCAGAAGCAGCAATGAAACAGTGCATACACAGTCTGGAAGCTGAGAGAGAGAGAGAGAGAGTCTCAGATTTTTGTACAAGTACTTTTGTACTTAAGCGTAAATGATAGTAAATGTTAATAGATGACTCATATTTTTACGTGAGTAGTATTTTACTTGAAGTAGCTATACTTTTACTCAAGTCCAGAGTTTGTGTATTTTGGCCACCTCCGCCCAGGATAGACTCAGGATTCACAACAACAAAGCAAATAGATTAAATAATATAAATGACATTCAACTGCTCTGGAAAACCATTTTTACTTATGATCTAACCCTGAACATAGCATGATGTTTGCAGGTCAGAGTTTATTATTTTCCAATCAGTTAATAAATACAAAATATAGGTTTAGAAAAAGAAAATCGAGATTATAACAGTAACTCTACTTTCTCAAACCCCCACCCCCACATACCAACACATCCTGAGATGTTTCATATAAATTGAATACACTCTCATATATTTTTAGTTTTATTGCAAGATGCATTGATCTGTAACTCAGTGAGGGGTGTTTTATTCTTCTTCTCAGTTCCATCCTATCACAGCGTAACACATTAATCACTTCACAGTAACGAAGCAGCAAGAAAGAACAAACTATTGTTTTTAATAGTATCTGTTTTAGCATCAAAGAGAAACGGTAATAAACCTGCATGAGCATTTACATAGTAACAGATACACAACACTGTAATACTACAATCAGAGTACAAACTGCTCATATATATATATATATATATATATATATATATATATATATATATATCTTCCTTTATCAACACATCGCTTATGAAACAATCATTCCTATCACACCAGCAAGACCAAGGCACTTCAGTAGAGCGATCAGCCTGTTTAATGTAACATAAAGCCACTGGATAGTGAATATATTAAAGTTTACATAGAAAAATACGTAGATTTGCTTTTACTATGCTTTCAAATAAACATGAAAATAACTTTCAATATAATTATTGGTCCAGTTTTTGGCCAAGTGGCCTAAATGCTGACTTTAAAAAAAAGTAATTTTCTCCTAATACCTCAAGGTTGTGAATGAACATTCAGCCCTTGTGCTGCATTTAATACACATCTTGCATAGGCAGAAATAAGCTTAATTGAAGTGAAGTGAACTTCAAAATATTCTTATATACACACCAATCAGCCACAGCATTAGCCAGTTCAAGCCCATTGGGGACGTGGTGTGGTGTCAGACTTGTTGGTCCATTGGGCTTAATTGGATTGAGATCTGGGGATCTCAATCCAATTAAGGCCTTGTGCATGGCGGGCTGTGGTGCACTGTGTGTTCTGGTGCCTTTCTATCATGGCAAGCATTGGGTTTTAAGTGAGTTGTGCTGCATTGGATTTTTCAAAGGATCGGCCCAGAAGAGTTGGCCTTTTGTCCCGTGGGCATGGCTTATATCCCGTCTCCATGGTATGGTATGGCTGATTGGTACATTAAATCGTAACTCAAGCTGACAGGTGTGTCAGATAACATTTGTGTTAAAAAAAAAGACATGTGACCAAAACACTTAGCTAGAAATAAAAAAATATGATTAATACCCTCAGTTACCAGCAACGAAGAAAAAAATAAAACATATTCACAATCAAAATCTTAGCTACCAGTTGCATTAAAAACACAAAATAGGTGGACCCTAAAAAAGAAGGAGAAAGAAAGAAAGAAAGAAAGAACAATCAGACCCCCTAGCTACCAGCTAAATATATATATATATATATAAAAAAAAGGTTTTCAGTCTTTTTAGCAATACTAGTGACTTTTCTGCTTAGACCTTTTTAACATAAACACACAGTTCTTTATAAAAAAAAAAAAGAAGAAAAAAAATCTACCTTTTTAAACTACCTGGTCCTCTAAACTTTCCCACCTCTGAGTGTGTGTATACAACATTTATTTATGGATGGTCAGTAGTAAAATTCCAATAAAAGCTAAACATCAACATAAAATCCCCACATGTAAGGCAAAAGCGAAGGCTAAAGTGTATATCCTAAAAAAAAAAAACTATTCTGTAAGGATAGAGAACAAAAACAAAACAATAAATACAGTTTGGTTAGATACCATTACATACATATACAATATACATGACACTCAACATACACTTATATATATATATATATATATATATATATTTTAAAGCTGAGTAGCAGCACAGTCTCAACCTATACATGTTTTTTTTTCTGTATGATATGAGTCCTTCCTCATTAATAATAGCTCTCGAATAGCTCTTCGCGTTCATGTGATACAATGTGATGTCATCATTAGGGGACAGCAGGTCGAGGGGGATTGGTTGGGGATATGGTGTTCAAGCGTTCTTCTGCGACCCGATCATGACTTTGGAGACGAAGTTGACGATGGCACTGGCGGGCTGCTCAGGGTCGTGCTCAGCAAACAGGTGGCACACGTTGTCCATGCCGCTGCCCGTCTTCCGCGCTACGAAACCGAAAATCCTGCACGGAAATTAACAGACATTTTCATGCTTCAGATCATCAAACAAATTGAAATATTAGTCAAAGATAACACAAGTAAACACATCATGCAGATTTTAAATGAAGATTTTTATTATTAAAGGGAAACAAAATCCAAACCGGCTTAGCCTATGTGAAAAACCACTGTATGCCACAGTCATTAAATAATTACTCTGGGAAATAGCAAAAAAAAAAAAAACAACAACACTTGTGCATCTACTTAACATTATTTAATGGAAAGCAAAGATGTTTAAAGACAGTGTAAATATAATGAAATACCAGACTTACTTAGCTGACGGTAATCCATCTCGTCTCCACCTGCGAATCAACACAGTTTAGATCGTTAGCACAACTGTTTTAAAACATTTAATTGTTTCGTTTGTATATAAAGCCATAGAAAGCACTAAAATTGCCCTCGAAACATCCTTACACTATTAAACACGATTATATACCGTATAACTATGACAGTTTGAAACGCCCATATTTCTTTTCTAAATATCATTGATTAGCAAGCTAATCAGCTAGTTTGAAACTAGCTAGCTAACACCGAATGGGACGAGTAGGATTTCAGGGTCTCAATTCAGAGTCTTACCTTGCGTTCAGCATATTGTACATGTTAAAATATAACATGACCATAACAACACATGACCATACTTATTTTAGCCAAATTGGCAACTGCATGTGTGAAGAAAGATTAACTGCATTATTTATTGTCTAATCTCTTACACATCAGATGTGAGGGAGCCAAAGCCTAATTATAGTGAAATTGAACATTTCAAAGAGGTTTGGATAAGTATTTACCCCCACACACCCCCAGCTCCCACATTTAAATTGTAGCAATCCTGAACTGAAATGGATTTAATTTCGTGATTCTACACAAAATACCCCTGATATGGAAATTCGGGAAATCTATATACAAGGGGCATTCAAGTCAAAGCGGGATGTTTGAGTTAAGCAATTTCCCTTTGGATTTAATAAAGTTTTTTGAATTTTGAATCTTGATTGTGCAGAATAAAACCCCCTTTATTTCTCTATATAATTCCCTGGTTCACTTATGCAACATTTCACTAGTGCTTGGAACCATCAAGTTAGTAATTTTTTTTTTTTTTTTTGGTATGACAGAATCTGTCTAAAACGCCGGCCCCCCAGGAACTCCAGAAGCAATGGCCCAAACATATGGAAATGGCTAGAAATGAGGTCGTTCATGATAAATTTCATCACAAGTCCCGGTTAGTCATAATGGATGGATGGATGGATGGATGGATGGATGGATAGATAGATAGATAGATAGATAGATAGATAGATAGATAGATAGATAGATAGATCAGGTCAATGCATGGATAGGTGGATTTATAAATAATAGTAAATGGATTCATGAATAAATAGATTAGATGGATCTGGAATGAATGCATAGATAAAAATGGATGGAAGGATAATGGATGAGTTTGTGGATGGATGGACGTAGGGATGGATGTATGGACAGATAAGCAAGAAAAAGTCCCGGTTTGACTTGAACGACTTTTGTAGTTTGCACGTAAATTAAATTGTTAAAGCATAAGTATTCACCCCCGTTACTGTGAAACCCTTTATTTAGCACTAGTGCAGCTAGTCGCTATCAGAATTCACACAGTTATTTGGCAGAAGTATGTCACATGATCTAAATATATAAATACACATGAATATTTTTGAACCAAAAATCATCATAAACACCAAGAAGGTATCCAAACATATCTGGTAAGCTAAGGTTAACGCTCAGCATGGTGCTCCCACCATCACGCTTCACAACACTTATGCAAGCCACTACGAAGAAACCAATCCATTTCAGAACGAAACTTTAGCTGTGCTTTTGAAGAATCTTGTAATGACTGTTTTTTTTTTTCATGCTTACTTCCTGTCCTGAGGGTCCAAAGAGCAGAAAATAACAGTGTTGACAGCGTAGTGTCTTCTGAAGAACAACCTGTCAGAAAGACACGAGTGTGATGTCAGACAGGAAAAGTGTTTATGGTGTTTAGACATGTGAACAGACAGACAGGGACTCACTTCCTCTGGTTATCAGTGAGCGTGATGCCCTGTGAGGACACTTTGAAGTGCACTACGGTGGAGGAGTGTGCAGGCTCAGAACCCAACAGGTCCGTGGTGGCTTTCTGCACGGCATGATAGCCTGTCAAAGACTCCATCTCGACAGAGCCCAGGAACCACACATTACACGCTGCTCAGGAGAGAGAGAGAGAGAGAGAAAAGAATCATGCGTCAGTGTCACTCATGACATATAGAGAAGTAATAATTTGTTTCTTTTCCACATGAATAAAAAAATAGATAGATAGATAGATAGATAGATAGATAGATAGATAGATAGATAGATAGATAGATAGATGAGTTTATGGAGAGTCAATGGATTTGGAAATAATGGTCATTGGATAAATACAGTAGATTGAATGGATGAATGAATGCATGGATACAAATTGAAAAAGGATGGATGTTTGGATTTATGAATAATGGACGGGATGGGTGGATAGATTGATAGACAGATGAAAAGAGGATTGAGGATGAAGGAATTATGAACAGATATGGAAGACTGCTAAATGATTGAAGGATAAATAATTGAAAATTGGATAGATGGATGCATAAAATTATGTAATGAATACTTTGAGACGATGACCATTGTTTAAGCAAATTTTATTGAATTTCTTTTACTGGATAAATTACTAAAAGATGGATGGTTAATGGATGGATGGCTTAATTAATTGATAAACGATGAGATGAAATGTTGGATGAAGGGGAATGAATAAATGGATGGATGGATGACTAATGAATTATTGTATAAGTACAAAAAATTAAAATTGGATGATGGAATGATGAGAGGATGGATAGATAGATGGATGGATGGATGGATGGATGGTTGGATGGATGGGCGTTGCTAATAATTAATAAATTAACTAATAAAAATCTCACTGCAACTGCTCACATTTGCAAGACAATTAGAACCTCGTTTTATGATGTATGACTTTTTCTGTGTTGGGATGGAAAATATAAAAAGAAAGAACTGTTTTAAATTAAAACTATAAATAATCCAGGATGGTGAGGGTTCATGAGGTGCTTTCTCTGGAGGAATCCGCTCACCTGCTCCCTGTTTCAGAAGCTCGGCTGCAGAATTGCTGATGGACTGCGGTGCTGTTTCAACGGTGTCCTCTAGTGGATCTGAAGGGGAAGACAAGGCAACGCACTTCAACACACACTACTGAGGCACTTCACTAATACAAAAAAGTATACTGTATACGCTACTGTATATACTGCATGTCAGGGCGTTTAATGTTGCTAACTATGGTATATTTGTGTCTTTCACTACTTTATCAGCTCAAGGTCACATGATCATTAAAGGAAATGAGCTGCATGCTAATCACCACCTACATTCTTCAACACAAGGGTTTTAAAGAAATCAAAGATGATGGGAAGAAGCCAGGATAAAATGTGAATAAACGTCAGTCAGTGTCTCAGAGCTGCTGTGTTACATACTGTACCTCTGTCTGGGATGATGAGTTTACACGGCAGAGCCAGTGGTGTGATAGAGTGCTGACACACCAGTGCAGTCAGACTCCCTGCAAAGCACACACACACACACACACACACACACACACACACACACACACACACACACACACACACACTGGATATGAGTTAAATTTATTATGACATGGACGGATGAATGGATGGATAAATTGATAAAATGAATAGATAATTGACAATGTGATAAATAGATGGATGAAATAATGAATGAGTGGATGGATGCTTGTTTGACTAAAGGATAGATAAACAAAGAACTTGGATGAATGGATGGATGGATGGATGGATGCATGAATGAATGGATGGATGGATGGATGGATGCATGGATGGACGGATGGACGGATGGACAGATAAGCGAAGATGATTGGGGATGAACAAATATTGCACAGGGCTAAAAAATGTAATAAATGTGTTGACAAATGGACAAATTAATGATTTGATGGATAGATGGTGAGACAGATGGATGGTAGGATGTGGATATATAGAAACAGGGAAATCAATGGATGACTGATGACTTAATAAATGGGTCAGTTAATGAATCGGTAGGGGGATGGGTGGATAGAGGGAAAGATAACAAATTTGATGGATGGATGACTGGGTTGACTAATAGATAAACAAATAATTTAATGGACTGATTAACTGGATAACGTGATGAATGGATGGAAACAGACAACTAATTTAATGACAAATGAATAGATGGAGGGATGGACGGACGGACGGATGGATGGATGGATGAATAGAAGGGAGGAAAGTTTACCAAAGTAAGGCTCATTGGGACATCCCTTCAGTCGTACTCCTTTTGGTGTGCACTCGATCAAGAAATGACGGACAAGCTCATTGGACATGTCTCCACCTGGACAATAGAAAGAGTTTTAATTTTCAAACAAATATCAATTAAAAAGAGACAATATTCAGTTGTTTTCAGATCACTTTCACCTCTATTTTTTCTATCCCTTGTTAGTTTCATTCCTCCCTCTCTCTCTCCTGTCGACCCCCTCCCCACACGCATACACACACACAGGTGGGCCTGCAGAAAGAGGTGGGGTTTCTCCACAGGGCCTCAGGAGGCAGAATTCCTCGACAGGTGGAAAGGACCGAGCACAAAGACCTCAGCGTTGTGTTTCACGTTCTTAGGAGCTTTTCACAAAAGCTTGATTTAAGCAGCAGGACACATTATTTCATCAGGTTCTCACAAACCTAGTGTGTGTGTGTGTGTGTGTGTGTGTGTGTGTGTGTGTGTGTGTGTGTGTGTGTGTGTGTGTGTGTACCTATACAATGCTGAAAGGACCTGTGGAGCAAGGTTGAGATTGTGTATGCATTTGACTTTTCAATCAATTGTATTCTTTTATTTTTAATGGCCTTGCTTGTTATAAAGTGGCCAGTGGTTTGCTGTGATTTCTTTTCATCTTTTGTTTATTTGTTTCTGTTTGTATTAACATGAAAGACATTAAAGTTTACATTTCGAAACATTTGGTTTTTGAAATGTGTGAGTGTAACAAAGGCAGATTTTACTTCTCTTTTTTCATTTCGAACTATTTGTTTTAGATCTTGAACCGTTATTTAATTAATAATTTGTTTATTTGTTGGCTTTTATTAACACAAAAAAATTATGAAAAAAACGAAATATAAAAAAGTGAATGTAACATTTGTTTCTACATTATTTATTTATTTTTTTGCAGATTTTTTTGGTCACTCATCAACAGTTTATTTATTTATTTATTTGTTCAATCCAAAAAATATATATAATTTCAATATTTAATATCAGCCCTTTGGTTTTTATTTTTGTCGTATTTTTTCTTCCACTCTGGCAATGTGTTTCTGTCTGCATTTCAGGAAATTTATCCTTTAACAAATCAGACATTTTTAACTGGAACTTTTGGAATGTTTAGAATTTTAACCTTCTGACCTTGCTAATAACGATTCAGCAGAGAAACACCTTCCTAATAGCGAAACACTATAAAACGAGCATGGCATTCTGTACTGGAGGTAAACCGTATCAATCTTCTTTCCATCACAGATCAGATAAGAACACGTCCGAGTGGCTGAGAAGCTAAAAAGCCCTGAGCAACGAAACCAAACCAGCGGACGCATCGATGGAAAGCAAGACCTATCGGTTTTCCATATTGAGTCACAGATGAGTTGTATTCAATGCACATGATAACAAAAAGACTCTTTCATGTCAGCAGGAGGAGAAAGCCAAGGCCACTAGAGCGGCGCTGAATGGAAAATGCTCTGGAACAAAACACACACACACACACACCCACCCCAGTCAACCGTCGCTCAGGTATCCTGTCCACCCGCCCGCTTTTCACTCAGCCCTCACCTTTCTTACTCTGCTGCACGGCGGAGGGAGGGGGCGTGGCCACCTTCATAGCCAATCCGTAGGCACCTTTAAACGAGTGGCTGTCACGTACAATGAAGGAGCCGGGCTCTTTATCCTTTAGCACTGCGATGGCTGTGTGGAGAGAGACGTGTTACTGGTTCCCATCGCATACACACAGTCTAACCGACCGGCACAAAGGTACGCAAATCGTCTGTTTACCTGGACATCACTCGCAGTTTGTGGATATTAACGAGTAAAATGTTTTGCTGCGTCATATTTACCTTGTTCCCTTGCGATGTCTGGTTTGTACCAGTATTTCGAAGTGTCCTGGACGAACTTTGCTGTCGCCTGCTTGTTCATCAGAACATCTACAGCAAAGAGACAGAAGAAGAAAATGAAGAAAGACTGGTCAGAAATAACTAAATGACTCAAATTTTGTGAGAATGCTCTTTCTGAAAATAAATCGACAAAGGGGTGGGGTTTCAAATCTACAAAAAGTAAAACGTTGAAAACATTTCCTGACACTGGAGACTCCTTCCATGAAGGTTTTTAAAAAAAACAAATCTCTTCACCATGTACCTTAGACAAGTCACTTGATAGGATAAACATATACAAGATACTTACTGTATATCTGT
Organism: Clarias gariepinus; assembly: GCF_024256425.1. Lineage (NCBI taxonomy): Eukaryota > Metazoa > Chordata > Actinopteri > Siluriformes > Clariidae > Clarias > Clarias gariepinus. Next base: position 12,373,911 of record NC_071100.1, on the reverse strand, counting down.
TCCATGCTGAGAACTGGTGCATTATGGGAAAGGGTGTGTGGTTTACCTGGTAAAGGGCTGATGCTGTTGCTCCTGGCCTGCAGCTCCGGCAGCGAGTTCGGGAATGGGATAGAGAGCGAACTACCGCTGTGAGGACTGGAGAACCCGCTAGGTGCCGGAGACACAGACCCTAAAGAACGCTCGCAGTCCAGGGCACGCATCTTCTCAGGAAGCGGAGGTTGCTGGGGCTCGTAGCTCAGACCGTCAGGCTCCTCGTCGAAGCTGAGCACTGGGCTGCGGTTCACTGCGTAATGCACGACTCGGGTCACCTGGTTGCCCCGGGGCGAGCTGTGGGCATTGGGGGCGGGGTGAGGGTGTGGGTGAAGATGTTGGGATGGAGGTGAGTTTTGGTTGAAACCCATGGTGACAGGGTGTTGGGTGTTGATATGTTGATGTTGGGCGTTGATAGAGGTTTGGCGACTGAGCAGCGCCCCTTCTGGGCAGGAGGACTGAATCGAGCTGAAGGAAACAAGAACAAGTGTTTAATAAAACAGTGTGTATTTGCGCTGCTGTTTCACAATCATATTCCTAGCATCAAGTCAAGTACCACCTTTCGGCAAGGTGGTGAGCTCTAATCCCAGGTCTGTGAGAGAACCACTGCTGGACCTTATGCTTGATTGATTCTAATGCGTTAAGGGATGTCTTTACACCCATCATGCCAATTCCATATACAATTACATACTTAGCTTATAGCTTGGCTTAGTACTTAGCTCATCTTTGTAGTGTCAATGCTTGCATCTTACCTGTCTGTCAGGGTTATGGTTCCTCCGGTGGATGGGGTGTGTGTGAAGGCTCGGTGAGACATATTCACTCTGCCCTCATCGTGGCCCATAATATCTGCAAAAGCTCTCATATCTGAAATCAAGACACACTTGTTAGAACGCTAGTTGAAACGCTAGCACGACATCAAAGCTAAACACCATTTGCTACAGCAACAGAGCACTGTGGCAACAGAACTCAAGGTCACTGTCATGTTTGGACAGACGGCAAAGGAAAAAAAAAAACTCTAGCTGAAAGACTCTGTTGTCACTCCGAGGAGTGTGAACGTTCAGACCGCTGAAGGTCATTTGCCAAGAGACATTAAAACATTGGAACAAAAACAAACAGAAATGAAGAAACAAAAGGATAGGACTTTCCCATGCTTACAGTCGTTAGCTTCGTTATTATTTAATGTTCGAGACATCACCGCGTCAAAGTAAACCCATTAACTCAACAAAGAGCGTGCTATCATTTATGGATATGGATGGTTTCTATTGAGAAAAATACCAGTCAATATTGATAATACAGTTCTGTGCAAAAGTCTTGACCCCCCAATTCTGCATTTTAAATGTATTTACATTATTATAAAATATGAAATTAAAGAAATGGGAACAGTGGTTAAGGCCTACAGTTTGGAAGGTCCCAGGTTCAAACCCCTTGTTCCTTAAACCCTTAACTGCTCAGATGCATAATGAGATAAAAATTGTAAGTCACTCTGGGTAGGCATGTCTGCACAAATGCTGTATTCGAAAATTAGAGTCCTTCAGGAAGACTGGAGAACCATTCTTCAATACTACATTAAAAATACAAGAAAGTCTTTTTTGCCTCAAGACTTTTGCACACTTCTGTACATGTACTGTAACATCATTTACACTATAAAAGCGTGAAGTTAAAGGTTCATTCTTGTCCATTATTTCATTAAACTGGGGCCAACAACCATAATACAAGTCATTACCCCTGAAACATTTTACTGGGCCTCTTCAAAAAGGGCATCTGGAGAGCGTCATCTCTTAAAGAGCATTAAGTACTTTTGGAACTACGCTAATCTTTATTGCCCCTTGGGGAATTAGCTCTCCAAATGGCAGGGGCGGATACTTCAGCTTTAGAACCCAATCAAAGCACAAGCTAACAGAGAGCCGCCTTTCACTTCTTCTAAGCCGGCTTTTCCTCTATTGTTCAGCAGGCTGCTTCCTACCATCTTGGCCTTTTGTCAAAGGTCAGGAAGCACATACTATATGTGTGTACAAAAGGCTTGACATCTCCATAAAGCCACCTCTCCAAAGTGTGTGCGTCTCTCTAAGCTGTGAGCTTGCCTTCAACTTGGGGTTAACATTTCTGAGTTTTGTCCATAATGAAAAGAATTAAAGGGTGTATTTTTTTCTAGCTGCTTCTTTAAGGTGCTCGGCCATAATCCGAGCAGCATTCCTGAAGCTCCCGCAGTGCACAAACATGTACGCATGTCTGCCGGGTCAGGACTTGTACAGGGTGTTTAGTCTGAGACTGCTTAACCGTAATCGTCCCTGATCATATCTTATATCCTGAGAAAAAACAAAGTAAATAAATAAAACGCAACCGTCTTACTCATATAGTTTTCCAAAATAACGTCCATCAATCAGATTTGAAAGAATCTGCTTACCGTGCTCCGTCCTGAAGGCTCCGTACATCGGCATCCCGGGAGACGGCGTCTGGGCGAAGTGGCTGAACTCCACCGTCTTCACTGTGGAGAAAGAGTAAAAAGAGAGCGTGTTTGGTAAGAAACTGGCAAAAAAAAAACACTCCAGCTCTTTAGAGGGACAGTGGGAGAAGTGTGGTCAGGCATGTTGGAGCGAGTGGGTTGACCTCACATCATATTTTGGGGATTTCAGACAGACGTTACTCACTTTCTTCGAGTAAGTGAAGTAATTACTGTACGGACATTGAAGACAGGTATTTCTATCAACTATGGATAGAAGAAGACATCCAATTTTCACAAAGATCTAATATATTACAGTATATATATAAGGAACCTGGAACAAACATTCGGGATCAAGGACATGCAGTGCACTCGCCCTGAGCTTGTATACAGTACATACTTGAACACTGGTATGTGCATGTGACAGGCAGTGTCTGAAAATAGCTTGAATATTCATCATTGTCTTGGTCAATGCCATGTAACAAATCTAAGGTTTCAGTATTAAAGACAACGACAGATGGATGTTTAGAAGCCTAGATAACCCTGTCATCTTTATGTGACATCCTTCTATAGCTCAGATGCATTCAGAACTAAAATAGACATAACAGTGGTTGTTAATCACTAATCATGTGACTCGGCTCGCGAGTGGAACGCCTGATCCTTGAAAACCGACAGATAACTTGTAGTCAATTAACAAAATAACAAACTGATTAAAGCATTAGAGATATAATCTTAAGGGAAAAAAAAAACTGGCAAATATTATCTAATGCACCCTGAACGATGGGTTTTCTCTCAACATCTACATCAAATTTCAAACAACTCAGTCACTCATCTTCTATACCGCTTTATCCTTTATTTTCGATTCCCTGTGATTGATTGGCACCCTGTCCGGGGTACACAATGGACAGGGTGCCAATCAATCAAAGGGAATCGAACCTGGACCCTGGTGGTGCAAGATGATGGTTATGATGATTTCGAGCATTCCTGATATCTAAGCAACCCAACAAGTACACTTCAGTTATAGCAAACCCCTAGGGTTCCTCCAGAAACATATGAATCACATATTATAAAATGTTAAATGCTGAAACACATAGGATTGGCCGATGATGAGCACCACAACCCTTCTAAACACAGGTTTAAACAAGTGTGCTGTGTCTTATATTTGGCTCACAAGCCCAAGCTTTTAGATCAGATTAGTTTGTTGGTGTCTTATTACCTGGTGCGAGATCTTTATATGAGTCCTGAAGCACATGGCATGTTGGAGATGAGTCTGGCGTTTGGAATGCGTGAATAATGTGGTGTTTAGTAGTACCATGGTTGTAACCATGGTTACAGTTATTAGTTGTGGTTGCGTAATAGCGCCACACCAGAACACCTAATTACGACGGTAACCATAGCAACTACAAACTCAATCTGATTGATATCCGGTCTCATGGGCGTGATGCGTACGGTTCTGCATGTCTGTCTGCATATGTGTGTATATGGGTGTGTAGGTGTCTCACCATAAGGTGTAGGTGGTGAGATGGGGAAAGCTGGTGTTGGAGGAACCACGTCAATTCCTGCGTCAAGTCCAGCATTCGGACCTCGGTACTCCACACTGTCTGCTCTGTACAGAGGAGTCCGCTGAAATACAAATCATTTTCATTCTTATGAGGTTGTTTTCATGGATGTGTAAATCACAATTCCGCTCCAAACATCTGTACAGGCATACAGATTTTCACTTTACTGTTTTAATGCTGAACAGGCCTTTGAAACCAAAACAGTGTGTAAGGGCTACCTGTGGTGGAGACACATTGTGTGTGTAGGTCAGTCGGTCACGGAACTCCGGTTCCATTTCCCACGCAGGTCGCACACACCCCGTCGAGTGCTCGGCCACCTCGCTGCCCTGGCGACTCAGAGAGCGCAAACTCTCTCCGGCAGGTGGGACAGCTGATCAGACACATCAAAAACAACAAAAAAAAACAAACAAAAAAAAATCACGGATTACTACTGCCAGGCCCTTATCACATCACATTGCAATTTCATCCAACTAACACTTATGTTTAATCCTAAACAAGGTTATCTGATAAAATATTTATACAGATGTATAAGCAAATGCATAATCATGATCGTATAATGCCACATTACATACTGCATGATCACATAGAAATATGATAAGGATATCATATATGCTAATGCAGTATAGATACAAACATGCAATTTATTTATCCATTTATTTAATTGGCTAGAAATAATAACTTGATGTGGTGTAAGAAATACATCATGTATTTCTCCATCACCTACTGTATGTTATTAATGCTTTATTGCTTTTATAGAAGTATAGTACATTTTTCCCCAAAAAAAGAGATGTAAAAAAGTGCATGCAGAATGTGGAAAGAAAAAGTGGATTAAAGTTTATGCGGTGTTAAAGAACAGGGTTAAAACAAATATGCAATACCATGCAAACATGCAAAGCTTCTAATTTTATTTCTGACTTACTAAGAAATATACAAACTCTCCTCCTTTTTTTGTCCTGCTTTTTTGTTTTTGTTTGTTTATCTGTTTTAAAGAATTCCAAGAAATCCGGAGCTGTGCCTCGGGAGTGTGTGCAAACTGCCGTGTGTTTGTCCGTCTGCTCCGAGTGTGAAGTGTCATTTAGCACGGAACTGTTAATCTCCACCGTTCACACAGCACTCGAGCTATTCCTGTCTGTGGAATGCTAATATGGAGGAGAGGGCATGTGGAGCACCAGGACCAAGCGACCGCTTACACACTAATTCTCTCACACATCATTCACTATAAACATTATCTACCTAAAATTTATTTATTTTTTTCTGTAAAATTTTTAAAAGAAAAAAACGTATCACATAATAATAATAATAATAATAATAATAATAATAATAATAATAATAATGAAGAAATAATAGTTAAGGAAATAATTCTATACATGTTTATAATGTTATCGTTCTTATTACTTAAAGAATCCTAATCCTTTAGCATTCTACATATACAGAGACTTTTCATTGCAGTTTTACTTTATTTTGGGTTTATTTTAGGATTGAAAGCACATGTTTTTAGTTTTATATTGTTTTTTTCCTGCTTTTTAATGTGCTTCCATTAAATCCTTTCAAAGCTTAATGGTTTCTCTCTTTTTCTCTCTCTGTCTTGCTTTTAAAAAGTTTAAAAATAAAAATAAATATATTTAAATGTTTTAATTTTAAGAAATTAATAATTTCATCTGTTAATTATTTGTTATGATTGTATTATATATTTTTATTATTATTGTATTCCTATATTGTATATTTATTGTCTATGAATAGAATGTCTATACTACTTCTACTAAAAAAATGATTAATAATAATAATAATAATAATAATAATAATAATAATAATAAATGTACAGTTAATAATTATAGTTGAATTAGTTTTCAATTAATCACTGATGATGAAAAATTTTAAACGCTTTAAAACTTTGGGCAACTCGTAACTGAGATTCTGTCCTGTTGCAGGTTTCCGGTCTGTTTTTTTTTTTTTTTTGGCATCTGCACACATGTTATTTTGTGTCTTGGGGCAGCTGGCTGTCAGTCAGGAGCGGAGAATGCAGAGCCTCGGGCTGCTTCTGCTCCTTTCCTGGAAATTCCAGTTCCATGCAGCCACCTCGCTGCTGATCCACTGAGGCTACGCATTTAAAATCCTGCTTTCATGTGTGTGAATCAGCACTTTCATGTCCAAAGATGTAAGTCATAATTCATCAGATATGGGGACGCTGCAGCCTGGAGCCGATTCTCATCTCATCAGATGTATAGTGAAATTCATCTGATCTCCATGCTGACGTCTATACACTGATCATATCGAGACTCCAGTTCTGTGTCTGATCTTTAGTCTACAGTATAAACAGACTCATGTTTAAAATGGTCTCATCCTAACCAGGTACCGACTTCTCTATAAATCAAGAGCCAATCCAGTCGTCTCTTCAATACTGACATCAATTCTAAAGTTCTAAAAGAACCAGTTCCCTTAAAAGGTTTTTTTTTTGAACAGCTAATAACAGGCTGTTATTAGAAACAGATTTTTATTTTAATGTGGTGAGAAAAAGTTAATGGAAAAAAAACATAAAACGATACAATTATTTGGTAATTGTTAAATAAGTTGGGTTACATTATGTAACATTTTTAAATCTTAGCAAGAAAGTTTCTGTTGTTTTGTGACTTTTAGTTTTCAACGTAAACAGAAATAATTATTTGTCTGGCTGTTTTATTTTAGTTAACTTTTTAAATAGTTATTTACTTTTTTTTAGATAGCTATTACTTAATTCATTAAAGACCACAAAATGTTTTGCGATTAAACTTTTTTCTTTGATTTGCTTTGTTTTTATATTACAACATAACCAGTAAGAGTACTGCAGCTATAAAGTTTTATACTTGCTTTATAAGCTTTAGATCTTTTTTTTTTTTACATTCATTTTTTTTCTTGCAGCATAACCATTAAGTGTACTGAAACTATAGTTTCTTCTAACTTTTTTTGTTTGATTTTGTTTTGCTTTTAAGATAGAGGATGACTACAGAAAGTGAAATTGCTGGTCTTTTTTTTTTTTGTTTGTTTTCTTTACATCACAATCTGACCAGAAAAGTACTGCATTTATGAGTGTTTTTTCTAATTTCTTTTATTTTGTTTGATTTTTCATGTATTTCCAGAAAGAATACTGAAACTATCACATTTTTTACTTCATTTTTGTTTGTGTTTTTTATTGTCTTTTTTTTCTTTTTGTCCCTTTACACTACAATGTTGACATTTTTATAAATTTATTTCATGAACAGAAACATAACAGAAACCGTAATGCTTTTGTTGAACTTTTTCTGTTTTGTTTTGTCTTTATGTAACAGCATAACCAGGAGAGTACTGAAACTACTGTATAATGTTTTTGTCTAGCTTTTTTTTTTTTTATTTGTTTTGTCTTCAGTTTTCGACATAACCAGGACAACATAAAGAAATGGAACATATATATTTTTCTTTTCCCTGACTTCAATTTTAGGTTGTTTTACTTTGTTACTCCATAGCCAGAAAATTTATTAAATCTATATAATAATAATAATAATAATTATTATTATTATTATTATTATTATTATTATACACAAAGAGCACTGAAATCATGAAAAGCCTCAAAATGGTTTTAAACAGTTCAGCTCAAATATCCCCATCAATTAAAATCCCATTTTAACTTTATGTTTTTCTTGCCCTTCCCATATCTCCCACCTGTATAACTACTTCTGCTGTTTAGGTGTGAACAATCTAATTAAAGCTTTTATAGTCTCTAATTGTCCATGAACATTTCTCACATTCCAAAGCAGAATCTTGCTTGTGGTGTGTGTGTGTGTGTGTGTGTGTGTGTGTGTGTGTCTGAGTCTACAGGAGACTCCCACTGTACTCGAGCAGCTGGATAAACAGGCAGCATTCAAGGCTAGCATTTTGTAAACATGCCAAGACAATGCTAGCTGATAATCAATCAACTAGCATAGTGTGCTAATACAAAAGTCATGTTTTGCCTTTGATCAATATCACCAAATCTTATCCCTGTTTCATTTCTCTTTTGATTTTTTTTTTTTTTTTTTTTGTCTCCATGTCTCGCTTGTACAGTAGTGCTGGCTTTTCACTTCAAATGAATTCCTAGGACATTTTTAGCCCTTTTGTCAAAACTCTCCTTTTCACCCTTAAGGGCAAAAATGTGACCTTTTGCTCTAAATTCAATCCAAGCTACAAAGTTCCTGGATTATGCTTCTAAAGTTTCTGTGCCTTTTACAGGTAACCGTCCAGTGCTTCTTAACTACCAGTACTAAATACCTGACATGTGTTTTGCATCTGTCATCAAAACACATGAAAGCAAAAAAAGGCAGATTTTAATTTTAATTTTAATTTTTTTTTTTTAAAGGGTGTATGTTCTACAATCAGTTCTACAGCCTATGACAGGTTAAAGATTGTCCTCAATAGGAGCTGATAAAAGAGAACATGCTTTAGATCTCAAAGAAGCAGATACCAGAGTAAAGGCAAGTCCCAACAGCTAAACCTTGTCACATAGCTAAGATTCTGCCAGGAGCTCTGATTTCCTATTTGTGTAAAAAAAAAAAAAAAAAAAAAAAAAACTGCTAAAATTCCTCGGAATAACCATGTTGTTTGTCAGGCATACGGGCAAAAGCCTTAAACATAAAAATTGACAAAATGGTCGCTACATGCATCAATAGATTTGGCATTTGTCTTGTTTTTTTGGCAAGACCTTTCTGCAGCAAATAGGTGACCCTATATCCTACTGTATGTTGGTGACAAACTTAGTAAAGTGTGCAGTTTAAAAAAATGTGAACAAATTATGTGTACAAATTTTAAAAAACCTCTCTAAAATATGGATCTTATTAAATTTAAAGTAATAGTAATTCAAGACTTTGGTGTGAATGCAAGCCTGGCACCTTGATTACAGGGGCCACAAAAGCTATTGGTATTCCGAGTGAGGACTGATGTGAGAACAGAAGCTTGACGGTATACCAGCAAATATCACTGTGATATCTTCTTTCCTTTCTTCATCCCAAATTTCTCACGTTTCCAAGCGTTCCCACTCTGATAAAGGGAAGTTTCATACAAAATCATTTACTAATACCATCTGAATCTCTACCTGTGTTCCCCCTGGGTATATCCTTATCCTTTTGAAGTCTGCCATTCATCTACTGTAGTTGATTGCCTCATAATGTTCAAAAAACCACCACCAGAATCATTAACCAGATGTTGTCGAACTGGATTTGTGAAGCACCAACACCACTTAACCCATCACCAGAAAGAGTAAAGGAAAAAATACAGAAACCTTTGCCAGATGCTGTCAAGTTTGATTTTGATTTTTAGGTTATAAGACCACCACCAAATCCGCCACCAGAAAGACTAAAGGAATGTGTACCAGATGAAATTACTTTGCATTTTAAATTGTAACACCACCACTAAATCCATCACCAGAAAGAGTAGAAAAATATTTACTAGATGAAGTTACACTAGATTTTGATTTATACAGTAGCTGGTAGCACCACCACCATCACCCAATCACCAGTAAGTGTACAGAAATGTTCACCAGATGCAGCTTCATTGACTTTTGATTCATAAGTTGTTATTCCAGTTTCAAAAACCCACCACCAAGGAAGAATTGTGTGAAGATTTAGCAAACCGGATTTTGACTTGTAGGTTGGGTTAAAAAATACATAAAAAATAAATGACTTACTCAAATTCACATTTTAGTGACTGAATCCAAGCCAAAAAAAAAACTGATTTTACTGCTTTTAAATCTTTTCTCTGACTTACCCGTCTGTTGATTCCTGTTGCTCTCATTAAGTCTGAGTGTCAAGCCCTTGCTCTTACACGAAGTAGCCATATTTGTCGATCCTTCGTTTCTTTTAACTGAATTGCTCCGTGTTGGAATGGGCACAAATGTAGGGTCCAAGTCCAGAATCAATTGGTTAAGCTGGTCGATGGAGTTGTCAATGTCCATTGTGAGGGAATTAAACTCCTCATCATGTTTTTTCTCACTCTCCTGACTTGTAGAAACCTTTGGGTTAAGAGCAGCATGGTTTTGACCACTAACGGGCACTTTGGGTAAAATCTCTTGCTTGTCCCTATGGAAGTTCTCCTCCGCTCCACTGTCCTCAGACAGGTAGGAGTAGTGCGGGGCCGCTACCATTTGCTGCTGGCGGACCCAAGTCTGAGTGGAGTAGTTGCCCTGCCGGAACTGTTGCCCCCTAGAAGTTGTGGTGGCAGAGGTGGTGACAGGAACAGAGACAGTCCTCTTGGCAAAACAGTTTCTCCGTGTCTCAGCGTATGCTCGCTCATATTCTTCCATGGCTGCTGGGCCATGATGTGGGACATCCTCAATCGCACCAGGGCTGCAGAAGCCATCAGAGAGCAGAGAGTTTTGGCTGCTCTTGTGGTACGATGAAGAGAGAGTCCCCAGACTGTCCACACTGCGCAGGTCATGGCCCGACATCAGAACCTCGTCATCAAGGATGTCCGTCTCTCTATCTTTTGGCCGGGAGTTGCCATTTATATGAACCTGCTCTGGGTGATGGAGGACTCCCTGAGAGGCTGAGGTCAGCTCCATTCCGTCATCTGTCTGAGGCTCATCGATCCCAAATCCACTCAGCAGGCGAGTCAGATCTGCCTTCTCCTGGTCACTGGGGCCACCGGACTTTACACTAGATGCGGGGCAGCGCTCCGTCCAAAGGGAAGTACTCGAGAGACCGGAGTCGCTGCTGGCTGAAAGAGCGTGATCGCTATGCTCTGGGCTGGAGGTGACGGATGTGGTGCGGTTGGATCTGCTAAGAATGACTGTGCTGCTCTGTATCCGCTTAGGTGAGAATTTGTCCAGGGTTCCGATCGGGGACTGCAGAGAAGGAGCTGGGGGAGAGAAGAGATGTAGCGCTTCAAGAGGTTAGCTGGGTTAAACACACTTAGAGACAAACAAATAGAGGACACATTCTGGCCATACCACAATGCAAAGTGAGAGTCATCCCTACACACTACAGGGCTGATTATCAGGTTTCTAGGCTTGTTTCTTAGAAAATAAACCGTCTCATGTACAAACAAATCCGCTACTAATGATACACAGTTCAATCAGACAGAAACCTTAAATTGATTGTATGTATACTTGTTTACAAAGTGGTGATGATATAAACTTAGTTGAAATCAGTTGTAGTTTTCTTAATTTCTTTGTTCAAACTTTTAGAAACGAGACAACAAAAGATGACAAAGAAGACAACCATACATGAACAATTTAGTTTCTAACATCTAACACGCTACCATCTACTTTATCTAGAGAAAAAGGAAACATCAGACTGTAATATGCACATATACATACAAGACATGTAAACATATTGTTTAAAAGCTCCCTTCACTCCCTGACAGCTCTTAGACTTCAGGAGAACGTAGTTAGTTAATCTAAAACCACGACTCGCCCACATTTCACCCGGGCATTTCACTCAATCATGTGATTTGCCCGCCTACTCCTCTGGACTTCTGAGTTAAACCATAGAAAAAACCCATCAAGCTCAAGAGACATGGGTGAGACACACAGAATGTCCCCTACTGACCCACACACTAACAACCTGGTCAGCCAGACACACTCATTCGAGTACCAGTGTGTTAAAAGAAGGTGTGAAGAGCTCCAAATACCAGACCTGCATGATAAAGGCTGCCTGTTCACACACATCCTTATACACACACACACACACACACACACACTCAGGAATACATACATGCACGAGTTTGTCCAAAGCCGTCAAAAATACTGCACCAGTGCTGTTACATTCCTGCAGCACGTCTTCTTCCTTCTGCTTCTTACCCCTGTTCTCTCTCTCTCTCTCTCTCTCTCTTACCTACCCCCTCCCACATTCCTCACTCTCACCACCCCATACAGGGGGGAAAGAGCCCACGTTTCATCCCTCCTCCTACCTTCAGGCCAGCCTGAGAGACTCACGTAACTCTCTTCCTTCACTTTCTCAGCACTTAAACAGAGTTACACTAAGCACACTGTGCGCACTCAGTGCTTCAGCCCTGCTCAACACAAAGCTTAGTGTGTGTGTGTGTGTGTGTGTGTGGGTTGGGGTGGGGGGTGCTTAGACTACAGGCAAGAATGAACGGCATATTGAGGTTGCCAAATAATGAGAAGGAAAGTAAACACAGGGGAGGGGCTTAGGAGAAAGGGGTGGGAACTGAGGAATATCAATTTGATTGGAAAAGGGGGAAAAGGAGAGAAGTGTCAGTGTGGAAAGAGGAAGGAAGGAAGGAAGAAAGGAAGAAAGAAAGAAAGAAAGAAAGAAAGAAAGAAAGGGAGAAAGAAAGAAAGAAAAAAAGAAAGAAAGAAAGAAAGAAAGAAAGAAAGAAATGGTCAGCAAAGAAAGGAAGGAAGTAAGGAAGGGTTGAAAAAGGGAGGGACAGCAAAGAAAATGAAAAAAGAAAGAAAGCAAAGAAAGAAAGGAAGGAAGAAGGAAAGTGAATGAAAGAAAGGAAGGAAAGAAGAAAGGAAGAAAGAAAGAAAGAAAAAAAGAAAGAAAGGGTCAGCAAAGAAAAAAAGGAAGGATTGAAGGGTGGAAAAAGGGAGGGACAGCAAAGAAAATGGAAAAAGAAAGAAAGCAAAGAAAGAAATGAAGAAAGAAGGAAAGAGAATGAAAGAAAGGAAGGAAGAAAGGAAGAAAGAAAGAAAGAAAGAAAGGGTCAGCAAAGAAAGAAAGGAAGGAAGGAAGTGTGGAAAAAGGGAGGGACAGCAAAGAAAAGCAAAAAAAGAAATAAGCAAAGAAAGAAAGGAAGGAAGAAGGAAAGAGAATGAAAGAAAGGAAGGAAGAAGAGAGGAACAGCGAAGTAAAGGAAAAAAGAAAAAAGCAAGAAAGAAAGAAAGGAAGGACGGAAGGAAGGAGGAAGGAACAGAAAAGAAAAAGAAAGATTCTTTCTTTATTTCTGTCCATATTCTTTATTTAATGCACTCCACCTGTGCTGTGAGTAAGAAAGAAAGAAACAAAGATAATTATTTTTTATCAAAGGAAGTATACACTCATCTGTGCAAGAATAAAGACAGATAATAATAACTGAAGCTGTGTTTAGAAGAGAAGAGAAGAGAGTGAGTGATAGAATCCCTCCGTCTGGAGAAGAAAAGACACAAACATTCCTTTGTGCAGCTAAACACCTGACAGGAGCTTTTTAATCAGAGCCGCCGTGCCTTCTACTTCAGCTGCTTTTATATGAAACTCAAGCTGTGCTCCCAAATTACACGCCTGCTGCTGTCAACACACACACACACACACACACACACATGCATTTGTACCAGATGTGCCCTGAGACAAAATTACTGCCTTTCAGAGACATTGTCTTAGAGAAAAGACGGAGGTGATGGTTTCCTGTGCAGATATGAACTGGAACACACTGCACGGACGGAGAGCACGCTCTGGATCAGAGCTGAATTCAGATTCATTCATAAAGACAGTACAACAGAGCTCACAGCGCAACGTGTGTGAATGACGTCATCGATAAGGAAGTGAACGTTGGGACCAGGGTGTGCTGGAGCATGGTCACTAGTAGCGTCCCAGAGTCAATTCATGCCCTACGTGACCTGCAGTGTCGTGTCCAAGGCCATAACTTTGGGTTTAAAGTTTGAGTTCTCCACTCGCGACATTGGGAGGTTGATTTGGACTTAGTCTCACACAAGGGCGGGGTGAGGGTGATGTGTGTGTTCACGGGGCGTTGATTGTGCGGGTGAGTGTACTATAACAGTTAGTCATTTTAATCGTCCCCCTCATCGTCCCCATAAACTCCGTCTATGATCCTGTCCCTCTTACAGCACAGCAACTTAATGGATGGAAATAAATTGAAAAGAAACAGAAAGAAACAAAAGGAAAGAAAAAAATGGAAGAAGGGATAAAAGGGAAGTAAATAAGCAGTATAAGAATACTGAAAAATATAGAACAAAAAAGAAAAAAAAAGGAAAGATAGAAATAAATTAAAAAGAAACAGAAAAAATAGAAAAAAAGGAAAGAAGGAAGGGAAGTAAATAAGCAGTATAAGAATACTGAAAAATATAAAACAAAAAAGGAAAAAGAAAAAAAGATGGATGGATAGAAATAAATTAAAAAGAAACAGAAAAAAACAGAAAGAAAGAAAGAAAGAAAAAAAGAAAGAAAGTGAGGATGAAAGGAAGTAAAGTAAATAAGCAGTATAAGAATACTAAAAAATATAGAACAAAAAAAAGAAAAAAAGCTGGATGGATGAAAATAAATTGAAAAGAAACAGAAGGAAACAAAAAGAAAGAAAGAAAGAAAGAAAGAATGAAAGAAAGAAAGAAAGAAAGTGAGGATGGAAGGAAGTAAAGTAAATAAGCAGTAGCCCTATAAGAACACAAAAAATAGAACAAAAAAAAGAAAAAAGCTGGATGGATGGAAATAAATTGAAAAGAAACAGAAAGAAACAAAAAGAAAAAAATGTAAGAAGGGATAAAAGGGACATAAATAAGCAGTATAAGAATACTGAAAAATATAGAACAAAAAGAAAAAGAAAAAAAGATGGATAGATAGAAATAAATTAAAAAGAAACAGAAAGAAAAAGAAAGAAAGAAAGAAAGAAAGAAAGAAAGAAATATGGTTTGATGAATAAATCGATAGATGCAAATTAGAAAGATAGAAAGAAAAAAGGAAACTGAAACAAAAGAAAAAAAAATACATAATAAAAGGAAAAATTATGGATGGAAAGTGAAAAGAAAGAAGAAAGAGCAACTCTTAAAAGATAAAAGGAGAGAACATAAGCAATATATTGTTGACATAATAAGGTCAGCTGTTGCTATAGAAACGACGAGGCGGACTCTGTCTGGTTCCCAGGTTGTCAGTGAACTGGACATAGGTTTGGGGTGGAGTCACATTGATTACATCATAACCATAAGGACAAGGAGGCTGCTCATTGCTACTGTCCACCAGTTCAGAGCTGATTGGAGCAGAAGCTGATGAATCGGGACGTTCTGACCAATCAGAGAGCGGTGGAGTAGCAGTGGTGTAACGTCTCCTCTCACTGCCTGTGTGCCAGGAGGAAGTGGGGTCATGGAGAAGGACCGAGCGGTAGAGAGGGACGCTGAATTCCTCCTGGGCTGTTTCTTTAACGTTGTGTTTACACGCGAGTGCAAACTTTACCACAGGAATGCGTCTCCCTCACAAGCGCCCCCAAGTGGCCTCAGTCTGCCTCTGCCATTTTTTTTTCTTTTAGTACCTTATGCTCTGGTGTGTTATTCAGGAAGCCACTCTGCTTTTACGATGTCTCATTCTCAGCGCTCCACTCTCCCCGAGTCTCTCCCCTGTCCCGGGATCTGAACATGGCTCCATGTGAGTCTATTTTCAGCTTCCTGTGAATTCCGCGGCAGACTGGTGAGGTTCACCATAGTGGGCACAGCAGGAGAAAAATACCCCTGAGTGTGAGGCTCGGGACCGCAGGGACAGTGTGTGTGTGTGTGTGTGCTCAGTGTGTGTGTTTTGGGTGGGTGAGTGGGTGGGGGCATGTCTGGTTAGAGCCTGTGTGTTCAGTACCAAACAAACATGCACAGGCCGAAAGAATGAGAGAGAGGGAGAGAGAGAGAGAGAGAGAGAGAGAGAGAGATTGTTGTTACAACAAGAAGAAAACAGCATTTCTAAGCAACAGTGTGTGTCGATGTTTCCTGGTCACACACCATCCTGCTGCAGTTTATTATTTTTCCAGACTCGGGACACGCTACAGTGTTCTTTAAAGACATGGCTGTGGTCCCTTCATCCCTAAAACTTTAAAGTCTTACTGAAAGAAAGAAGGAGAAAGGAGAGAGAAAAGAAAGAGTGAAGGATAGAAAGATGAAAGGAAGAACATTGAAAAGAAAGAAAGAAAGGAAGAAAAAAAGAAAGATAGCGCATCTGTTGTCTTCTTTCATAAATTGATTGTTTTAAATAAACACTGGGATATATTCTCAACCTTCATCATCATCATCATCATCACAACCTTCGCCCCTTCATCATCATCACAACCTTCATCATTTTCACCATCATCATCATCACAACCTTTAACCTTCAACGTGTATCATCATCATCTTTATCACCATCATCATCATAATCATCACAACCTTCACCCTTTTTTCATCATCTTCAACATCATCATCATCGTCATCATCATCACAACCTTCACCATTTTATCATCATCATCATCATCTTTAACATCATCATCACAACCTTCACCATTTTTATCATCATATAAACCTTCACCCCTTCACCATCATCATCATCATCATCATCCTCATCATCATCAAAAGCTTCACCAATTTTATCATCATTATCATCATAATCATCTTCATCATCATTATAATCATCATCACCACAACCTTCCCCCCATTCATCATCATCATCATCACAACTTTCATCATTTTCATCATCGTCATCATCATCATCATTATCATTATCACAACCTTCACCATTTTCATCATCATATAAACCTTCACCCCTTCACCATCATCATCATCATCATCATCATCCTCATCAAAAGCTTCACCAATTTTATCATCATCATCATCATAATCATCTTCATCATTATAATCATCATCACCACAACCTTCACCCCTTCATCATCATCATCATCATCATCACAACTTTCATCATTTTCATCATCATCATCATCATCATCATCATCATCATCATCTTTATCATCATCTTTATCATCATCTTCATCATCATCATCATCACCATTATCACAACCTTAACCATTTTCATCATCATAAAAACCTTCACTCCTTCATGATCATCATCATCACAAATCTCACCCCTTCATCATCATCATCATCATCATCACAAACCTCACCCCTTCAGCATCATCATCACTCCCTTCACTGACTTTGCCACATTCCTCATCATCATCATCATCATCATTACAAACTTCACAAACTTGACCACTATAATCATCATCAAAATCATTATTCATAATCATAATCACTACCTTTAACACCTTCACCATCACCATTTTTTATCCTCACCCTCATCATCTGCAGGCAGTATTTTCTCCTGCTCAGCACATGTGGGACTACAGATTGGATGGGACACCAGCAAGCTGGAGAAGTTCACTGATCTCATATGATGATTCACTCCAAAGTAAACAAGCTACAGTTGTTGATTAGTTCTCCATCTCACATCCCTGAGCAGCCGTTGCTCATCATCTCCATCTGACGAGCATTCCTGAATGTCCCCTCTGTGAGGCATGTTACATATCGGAGTGGAAAAGGATTTCTCAAATGACTCATGGGTGGGTGGGGACTATGGGGGGTGGATGTGCCTACTCACTCTGGTGCATGTGTGTTGAGAATGTGTGTGTGTGTGTGTTCCTGTCATCCAGCAGGATGTCCCTCAGTGTAGGATGTAAGATTCATTATACGTAGAGGCTGGGATATATAGCAGGCTGCTCTATCTATCATCACACTCCCAAGCCACGTCAGCATAAACACCTCATTTCTAAGAAGGCCACGGGGAAACGACATCATGCTACGCCAAGCCAAGCTTTAGGAAGTTAGGAAGCTTTACACAAGATTACGCAGGCGCCTCAGTAGCAGCTTTACGTGTTTATTCAGTGTTGAATGTTACCTTCACCGTTGCAGACGTCTTGGTATGAATCCCACCTGGTGAGTGAGTCTGTAGAGCTGAAGTCCACCGACACATCGGCTCCATTCTGCCAGAGTTCAGCTCCTGACACAAACACACATTGGTATTGGTATGTATTCAATACATGCACGCTTTTACTGGGAATGAAAAAAAAATACAGTACTACCAAGTCCAGGGACTTCTTACTATTACTGAAGTTGCGCAATCCTATCTCTCCCAAATAGCAGCTGAAAGCCTATTGGCTGCTGGTCGATGATGACCATGTTATCTGCTTAGCATTGGGGAACTGATACAGTTTGGGACGAAGATTCAATGCGCCAAATTTTAGCCCAATCAGATTTTAGGGTCCGGAGAAATGCTGCTGTGTTCTCACTCCATATGTATAGTGATACTAAATACGAGGGCATTGACTCAATTAGCCGAGGTTCTAGGACGCTAATCAACACCTTGTGACCAATCAGATTCAAGAATTCATTCTATATGGTCCTGATCTCACTCCATCAGATATTCACATGTTCGGTTCCCTCGCAGCCCAACGAGGAGGAAGATCTACATCTGATGAAGAAGTGAGGACCCCGGCGCATTAGTGGCTCGCGGCTCAGAATACAACATTAATCTAAAGTTAATTCAAATAAATTCCACAGCCAGAGTGTGTGTGTGTGTGTGTGTGTGTATACAGTATATAGCCTATTGTATAAATAGACCATAATGTAGCTGACTATATTTACTATTTCACACACACACACACACACACACACACACACACACACACACACACACACACACACAGTCTCCTGCTGGCTGCTGGAGCTAGGATGTGGAATGTCTCTCACTTGAATACACACACACACACACACACACGCACACACACACACACGCACACACACACACCGTCAGTCGTCCTGCCTCCTGCTGGGACTCTCTCTCCAAGTGGAAGTGTGTGAAGAGTGTGCTGACAGGACAGCAGAAGAGCTCAGCAGGCCGTGGCCCGGCTAACAACAGGGGACGTATTTGTGTGTGTGTGTGTGTGTGTGTGTGTGTGTGTGTGTGTGTGTGTGTGTGTGTGTGTGTGTGTGTGTGTGCGAGAGGAAAGAGCAGAAAACTGAATTATACCTTGGCTCCTCTCAGGGCTCTCAGAGAACACCAGCTCCACTTTGCCGTAATCCGGAAATCTGGGATCTGAAACGCAAACAGCGGAGGTTCAACTCCCAGCACACACTTCTCTCAGAGTACAAACACACACACACACACACACACACACACACGCTCTCTCTCTCTCTCTCTTGTGTTACCTTTTGTAATATGTGTTAAAGCTCCAAAGTACAATGAAATGATTTGTCACGAGGACACATTGAGTGTGTGTTTAAGTGTGTGTGTGTGTGTGTGTGTGTGTGCGTGTGCGTGCATGTGTGTGAATAAACCTTTGTTGGCTTGCTCCAAGTCGTCTTTCTCAAACATCAGGTTGTATCCCTGCACCGCTCCTGTGTGGAACTGCAGTCTGAAGACCAGATCTTTCTGAGATGGACTGCTTCTATGGAAACACTTGATCTACACACACACACACACACACACACACACACACACACACACACACACACACATTGTTGGCATGCGTCATGACTTCAGCGGTTTATTATCCGGTGTGAATTCTGGTTAATCGTTATACCATGATGTCTCCTTTCAGTAGCTGAGCCGGCTCCAGGGCTATGCACACCTTATGTCTGTGGCCTGGTCCGATGTGACTACACACACACACACACACACACACACACACACACACCATGTAAAGCTTTTTGGTCTACTTCCAACTTCCTTATACATTCAAAGTTTACATGCAAAGCTCAAGGTGAAGCATAAACAGACAATGCTGAGTAACTCACTAAACACCAGAGGCGTAGACGGCCTGCATCCCCTGATATACCCTTATGTAGGGACGACACACTGCGGGACAAAAAGTGAATCACAACATCGTGAGCAAAGGAAAAGATCTTTTTCAACATCTCATTGATCTACCATAGAAATTATAATAGGGATTTCATAACTATTATACCATTAAAATAACATTGTTGTTGTTGTTGTTGTTTATTAGTACTCCAGATGTTTTTATTGTTTCCAAGGATCTATTAAACACAAGGAATTTATTGTCTTTCTCTTTATGAGACCGCCCTCTAGTCATAAACATTAATAAGCAATAGCACACGAGAGAGTTGTGTATCAGCAGTTGTGGGCACGAGGGCACCACCTGAGTACGGAAGGGATCACAGCCGTGCTGATATTCAGCACAACAGAACAGAACAACCTTGAGCGAGATATTGCTTTTATACCAAAGCTCCACAAGAACCATTTAGTATAAACAGATTATGATTTGTTTGCTTACACACCTGGTTTAAATAACTAACCACGACAGACAGTTGGTGTAATTAACACGGGCGAAAGACGTTTTCAGCTCTTACTGGTACTGTGTAGCCAAAAGGTACGGAGAATAACCCATGGAGGTAGTGGAGAGTCCTGAGAAACTTACAAGATATCGTTTATATTTCCACTTATTTCACCAGGTTAAATCATTGGAAAATAAGTGCACTATGTAGGGTGTATAATCACCAAGTATTGCCCTTGATCAGGGCTTAAAGAGGAATTTAGGATGCAGATGTGTGTTTGATGCTAGTTAGCTCTGTAGCTCGCCTTAGCCGTGAACAGAACAACATGGATGGTTCAAGGGCAATTCAGCAAGCGTTAGAAGCACTTAAAGATCAAAGGCCGATTTTGTCTCACTTTTGATTTTCAGGATTGACTGTCCACACTTATTTGAACAGAATCGAAGCCTTTGCTTGTATTGATGCATCCTCTCAAAGTGTTATCAGACTGTTCACCTACTGTATCTACAGCCTATCATTCTCCATTACCATACTGCGGTTAAGCCATACGCTCTTCTGGGAAAACAATCTCAATTTAGACGCGGAAAAAATTGAAGGGCGCGGCATGGTGGTGTAGTGGTTAGCACTGTCGCCTTGCACCTCCAGGGTCCAGTTCGATTCCCGGCCAGACTCGATTCCCATCTCTGTGTGCATGAAGTTTGCATGTTCTCACCGTGCTTGGTGGGTTTCCTCCGGGTACTCCGGTTTCCTCCCACAGTCCAAAGATATGCAAGTTAGGCTGATTGGCGTTCCCAAATCGCCCGTAGTGTGTGAGTGTGTGTATGTGTGTGCCCTGTGATGGATTGGCACCCTGTCCAGAGTGTACTCCGCCTCGTGCCCTAAACCTCCTGGAATCTGACTTGGGCCAGCAGTCTGAACGAGGCCGAGGTGTTGTTTAAGATTCCGTGACTGGTTTTGAATGTAGGTTTTGTCAGGCAGCTGCTCTCCCCTCTCTCCAGCACTTAGGACCGTAACGACCTGCTGTATTTTCACCCACGCTGCTGACAGACAGTATAATTACCCATTGTTAGAACACCTGTGAGGCGGAGTGATACATATAATTAAAGATCCCAGTGCTGTTACTGTCTATTATCACCACTCGTGGAATATATCTCTTACAGATCCGAAGCTGATTCATTGAAAGCATTTAAGACCACGTGTCCAACTGTGTGGGATTGTGGGAAATTTGAGCTGTTGCCCTTTTTTTGCGATTGCGCGCAATAAACCACGAGTACGTCACACACTGGAGAACTGTATTGTAATGTGTGTGCATGCGTATACAGTATGTGTGTGTCTCGTATTACTGTGGTTAGGCTGATTTATAGTAACTCTCACCTCATAGTCTTATTGTCAGAGTGTTTTGCAGTTTTGCGCGAGAGCGAGGAAGAGAGAGAGTCCGATCCTGTACGTACACGCACGTCTGATTGTGTTACTATGAATAATGGCCATGTTATTTTCTGTTTGCCTGTCAGTCTTTTGAATGGGATTTTTCCCAGCCGGTGTGTAAACACAGCCAGTCAGCGCTGAGAGGTTTTCCTTTCCTCCACCTGAGACACGTGACATAAAGCCCTGACTTACTCGCATCACCTGCTCCAGGTGTGCTCCAAGGCCACGGAACAGGAGTTCTCTTGGAAAAGATTAGTCTGACTTAAAAACAAGACCTTGGTCCTGGATGACTCTCCCAGTCCTAACTGGTTTCCATGGTTTCCTCAGTAGCAGATATTGAAGCAAGGACTATTTGCCCAAATCAGTGCTGTTCCAGTTTTTGGAAGCAAGTGTTGGAAACCACCAATCTGAGAAAGCAATACAAAATTCTTTAGCAGAACTGAGCAGAAATCAGTTAGAATGGACGTCGGGCATGTAGGACCCTACATGAGGTTTGTGTAAGTGGAACCGCATTCAAAAGTTAAGAATACTTCACTATCCCAATTTCTAAGAGCCATATTCTGTACAGAGCCAGGTGCCTTAACTCAACGCCAAATTTAAGGTCAGTTATAATCGTACGAACCCCCAGAGTTCTCGAAATTGGGAATCCCGTGTAGGATTATACAGTGCAGGAACAGAGGAGAGGTGTTCATCTTCATGGAGCCGCTGAGCAGGCTGTTCAGGATCCATACATATCTGGGGGACAAAGAAAGAAAGAAAAAAACTCAATCGCAAACAATTCTGCACAGAGTTCTTTAAATCCTCATTCATTCTCTTTCTTTACAACTCATCATTTACAGGTCATGGAAAGCCTGGAGAATACTGGAAAGTATTGCAGAAGTTAATTAAACCAAAATTGTGTTGTTGTCTTTTTAGTCAATAGAACCTTTATTTGAGCTGGTGTGAACAGAGATCAGTCAGTTCAAGAGATAGGCATATGATAGGCGATTTCTTTTTTCAGTATTAACAAACTGGTAGAACTTTACGTTTTTTAATATTTGATTCATAAAGTTCATACATACATGTCAAAACTATTTATACTTCATATTTAGCCAGCAACAACCATTTGAAACCGAGTCAAACTCAAAACAAGGTGACAAAAGCCTTGGGTTCAACGCCCAGCCTGACTTGTGTTGCTGTTTTGTTTGGTTGTTTGCTTTGATCCCAGTGTGACATTGTGCTGGGAATGCAAGAAGTTTGTCGAAATTAGTGAATCTGTGTCTAAAACCGAGTTATGTTTTTGTGGAATCAGTATAATCAGAAAGAATCAATGGGATTACTACTGCGCCTTGCATAAGTATTCACCCGCTTGAACATTTCCAACATTTGACTAATTAGGGATAGTGAAGCATGGTGTTGGGAGCATCGACATATTAAGAGCTACACAAAGCCTTATCGTTTTGTTTCTCTTATTGATCCTAGGTCGCTAAATTTTGGCAGACAGCCTTTTATAAGCAGAAACACAGTTATACCGTGTTGTTTTTTGTTCTTGCCAGAAAGTATAATACCATTTCTGTTTTTAACTGTAGATATATTTTTACCTTTTCTGTGAGGGCGTCATCAGAGCAGAGACTTTATCATCGTAGAACTTTCTCATGGCGAAGCGATCCAGCGCCTGATCCGCACTGTAACACATACAGAAATCCATGGATGTGGGTTTTTATATTATTATAATATTTATTAGAGCTTATATGTCTATAAGTGATTTAACACAGATAAGAGGAAGAGAAAGTAAGTAGTAAAGCCAGAGAATCCAGCATGGAGGAGCAGAATGTCCTGTTTAAGTCAACACAGTGGAGGAAAGGCTGTGTGTGTGTGTGTGTGTGTGTGTGTGTCTTCATCCGTCCATTTCTCCTCTAAACCAACACACATCGAGAGCTCTTCAAAAGAGGCCCCTCTCTGAACACACACACACACACACACACACACACACAGTCTAATCTCCCGCAGGGTGAAGAGCTGGCTCACCCTTCACGTCACAGCAGGAAGTGTGTGTACGGAGCAGATCAGCAGAGATGCATATGATAATGAACATTTAAACCAAATGAGCAGGTGACCGAGAAAAACTCACACAACACACACTGTAACCATGGCAACATTCTGACTAGGTATTAGCTAGTTAAAGCTAAATGACTCAGCTAGCTTGCTTGAAAGTTTACATCCCCACTGGCATTCACAGGTTAGTTTATATGATTGTGCATCATGAAGATGTTTAATGAAGAAAAACAGTCACTAAAACACAAAATACATTTACATTTACATTTAGGCATTTGGCAGACGCTCTTATCCAGAGCGACTTACAAAAAGTGCTTTATTGTTTACATAATTGGATACATACTTACACTGGGTTAACTAGGTTAATAACTAAGTGCCATTAGTCCAACACAACTAAGAAGAGGGTTTTTTTTTTTTTTTTTTTTCGGGGGGGGGGGGGGGGGCGCACACTAAAGCAGTGTGTCATTGGACAGATAGACAGATAGATAGATAGATAGATAGATAGATAGATAGATAGATATGTCAATTTATGGGTGAATTATACTGCATTTATGAAAAATGTTTATTTTTTTATAAAACTACAGTACTGAATGATGTGTTATATACAGTAGCTCTGATGAGTTTTGATCATACGGGCAGTAAACAGTAGAATATTTTGAGAGGTGAGGTACAGTACCTGGCCGAGATGTCAGTGAAGTGAACGAAGGAAGAGATGATCACTCCAATCCGCCCTTTACCTCCCTGCGGCACAGGGGGGAAATAAATAAATAAATAAATAAATAAATAAATTGTATTACTTTACTTTAAGTAAATGATCTCATTAAAGTTCACCAATATTTGTTTATTACCAAAAAGCATATAAAATTATTATTTAAAAAAATTATTATTATTTACCAACTTTACACAAGTTGCTGACTATGAGTATATCAACTGTAATAAATTGCAGCCTTTTGGAAATAAATAACTGCATGGTTCCATACTGCGATTTAGATTTTTATGCAACAAATAGTGCATGAATAAATAAAATTGAGGGAAATAATAAAAAGTGAAGTAAATATAGTTAATGCTAGATGATGATGATGATGATTATTATTATTATTATTATTATTATTATTATTATTATTATTATTAACCGTATTATATACAGGTGACCTTTAACTAATGTGCTTCAGATATTTGCTGTCAAATATTACAATATTTAATCGAATTTTTATACAGTAATAGTGCTGGTTAAATGTAACATAAGAACAGTTGGGATATATATATATATATATATATATATATATGCTTAGTCTTTGGCCATTACAGTACCAAACAGTTAATCATGAGTATAAATTCAGTACATTTTTATATG
Source organism: Clarias gariepinus (assembly GCF_024256425.1). NCBI lineage: Eukaryota > Metazoa > Chordata > Actinopteri > Siluriformes > Clariidae > Clarias > Clarias gariepinus. The sequence goes on along the minus strand of NC_071100.1, from coordinate 12,349,120 downwards.
TTGTTAATCTTGCACCCTATTTGTCACACTTGACATCAGCTTCTGCACAAGAAATTTAAAAAATAAGTTTTTATAAAAATTTGAAAAAAAAAAACCTTTAATATATTTCACTCCTGACTTTGTGTAAATGTGCACTTCAGTTTGGCTTGAATGTTTCTGGGTCATTAGCATTGGTCAACATAAGCATTTGAGCATGACATTTTTATGAAAGAAGATTTACTGAAACTTTCATAAATCTGGCAGGAATTTTAGTTGAAAAATATTCACAAACTATACTGAAGGTCAAAGAAATGAGGCTCTGTGTTAGCAGTGCTTTATGGACTGAACCGCCAACATAACAGTTCATTCATCAAGCTGGGTACGAACAGAATTATCTGTAAATCATTTATAGAATGTTTGCACAAGAAAGTTTGTATTTGTGAAAATTCCATGATTTTGGGGAAAAAAAAAACTGTCACACGATGTGTCATGTACTGAATAATGTTGTGTATGCCAACATGGTGCCCTTGTGCTTTTCCAACATGGCATCGGGGAGGGCACATGAGCGATTTCTGGCTGACATTCCCAGAGAAACTTGGCTTTGATTGAAATAAAAACATTTCCAATTGATGTTGTCCATGGTCACTTACTGAGTACTGTATATATTTGTTCTCTCTGGCTTCAGGTCAACCGACTTTCATTTTATATCAAGTAATTAGTATACAGTTCATGTTTTTTAACTCCTGATTGTGGCCTTTCGAGTGCTTTTAAATTTTTTAATAATATATATTTTTATTTCTGTTGACGTGCACCAAATAACGTTAACTATTATTTCTCATTTTCCCCTGTGTGAGCATCTCCTTTAATAGAGTTTCTGGTGCGTCACTGAATGCAAACCATCTGTCCTGTTTCGCAAAAGACTAACTTACCAAAACATTCCAAACTCAAGCATAACATGTTAGTTTTACACAAACGATTACACACAATTTTAGAAGTGGAAAACATTTCTCATTGTGAAAAACCTACCCTGCAATGGATGACCACAACATGCAGGGGGTCATTGGTCAGCCAGTTCTCCATGGCCTTACAGATGGTGCAGATCTTATCCAGAGGAGGAGCGTGAAGATCCGGCCAACCCGTATCTAAAGTCTAAGCAAAATAACAGACATTATCGACTCAGGATGTGCTATTGCAGATTTTTGAGTTTTAAACCAATAAATTGAATAGATCAAAACTTTCATATAAAAGCCTTGGATATTGCAGAACCTTGCAGAATATAAACTTATTGAACACCTTCTGACCAATCAGAATCCAGAATGCAATAAAGATGTTGTATAAAATGGTTTATTTTTTAGAAGTGTTTTGCACTTGAGTGTATGCACATCAGGCAGGGTGTTGGTTCTAGCCTTTGATGACTAACACTGTTACCAAACACGCAGCCAACACACTCCACCCACATACTCTTTCAGCCATTTCCAAACAGATCTATTTCCATTACCTTAGGGTTCATCCTAGTCAGGTCATGTTTCTTCTCTGACAGGTTGATCACCTGGAACAAAAACAGGAACATGAGCAAACCCCGGGGGGAATAAAACTTAAAAACAACTTGGCTCTTCACAGGATCTTGAGATCATTTATCAGACTGAGCGTGCAGTAAAGCGCAATACCACAAGATACCACTAGGTTCTTTTTTCTTGTGAATTATTTTATTTCAGCGGTGCATAGTGTGCAGTGATTTTGTCTTTCAGGTCGTCTAAAGAGAGCTTTGTCTCTCACTACTGTCCTGAACGAGTCAAAACAAGACTACTGACAATGACATAAAAGAAAAGAGAGAGAAAGAGAGAAATGTGCTCATCACCAGACAGCAGACCGACACTGGAGAATTCAGGACTGAGTAAACAGCAATCATTCTCTCTAATACAGTAAGGATTAGTAAAGATCAAAGTGAATTAGTCAGCACATAAGCACAAGCCTCACCCCCTTGTTTTAAACTCGAAAATGTTTCCTCACTCCATCTAAATATACAAGAATTAAAATCCATGCTTATGTGCTTAAAGCATTTAGATGTATGTCCTAAGAAAAAGGTTTAATGAGTCCAGATTAGTTGGTCAGGTCCAGGGTTAGCAATATTATGAGGCAATAAAATAAAGTCAGCTGCAGACCTGAATGTACTGAATGGCAGGTTATCACATCTGATCAAACGGAATCTTTTTTGAACTAAATAAGAAATGGACATGACAACTGTAACGAATGTCTTTATAGAACATTTATCATATATGTTCTATATATAGAACATATATGACTCTTTATAGACTCAGTTTTCAGTAAGAAAAATTTTCTAGAGCACTGCTGAAACGTTTAGCTTGTTTGAATGTTGCAAATTTCTTTACATAAAATTTTGTGAAAGTTTCTTCAACGTTGCTGAAAATTAATTTGTAGAAATCCCAATTATCAAAAGTTCCGCCTAATGTTTCTAAATGTTTTTGGGATGTTAAAAGAAACGTAGGCAAGTGAACCTTACTTAAAACAAAGATTTCTGCTACACAAAAGTTTTCACGTAAAAAGTTTTACCTTATACAATGTTTTATTTTTAATGCAGTAAATGGACTGAGAAAATCTATCTATCTAAATACTCCTATAAGATTTTTAGTTTGTGTAAACGCTGCATAAACACCATGCATAAATGTTTCTTCAACTTTGTAGCAACACATTTAATTTTAGCAATACTACGCAATGTTTGCAGATACAATTGCTAAATACTTTAACGGGTAAAAATTTTTCAGCAACATTTTGAGGTAAACTATTACTAAAGTAGATGTTTTAAAACCTTGCAGGAACCCTGATTATAAATTTTGGTTCTATTTCACTAAGACAAACACTATTCCTTGTGATTCCGTATCACTCAAAAGGACGTCCATAAACCCATCGTAATGAGCTCATTAATTGCTGTTGTCTCTACAGCCAGACTTTGAAAAGAGTCCTCTGTACAGACGTCCCTGCATGACGTTCACCAGACAAGCTGGAACCCATTCCTCCGAGGCCTATAATCCTGAGCCGCTTCTTCCAGCGGTCGTTTCTCCTCCGCTAACGGGTGTAAACACTCAGGCGTGCCTTACCAAATAGTTATCGGCGTGTTTCGACTTGAGCATGCGTGTGACATCCTTCAGATTATGCAGGTAGGTCTCTTCGGAGCAGGCCTGCGGGAAGGACACGGCGATGATGCGCTCGGTCACATAGGTCAGGTCAAGTTCGTAGCCTTCCTCCATCTGTGTGGAGAGACACACAACTCCATGTTTATGACTGTAACGTATACAAGCAGTACAATTACATTTTATTGTTCACGTATGTTTGGCTTCGTCGTAAAACCTTGTACAATTCAGGCAAATCTATAAACTGAACACAACCGCAAAAAAACATAAAAGGCGAGGCATTAAATGGTTAATGTTTTTTTAACAATAAGCACAAAGCAAAACACAGAACTGACACTGATTTACATATTTGCACTTAAATACTTTAAGAAATAGTAGATGTAAATACTTTATATACTTTATAGAACTTAATGGTAAAAGGTTTTCCTAAATTATAATTCTCAGGAAAGCATATGATTATTGTGAGCTAGCATTACTAAACACTTTTCTAAAAAGCTATCAGTATACACTAGAATTAAATACACTGAGAAAAAGCAGTGAAAACACCAATAAAAAACCGTGTACTGAATAGCTTATGTAAAAATTAAATTTTCTCATGTTTAAAGTTGTATATGACTGGATGAGTTGAAACCAGGTTATATTATTATTATTATTATTATTATTATTATTATTATTATTATTATTATTATTATTATTATTTGTTTTCATTTTGAACTAATTGGAGGAAAGAAATAGAATTCTGATCAAGGAATTAAAAACATGTGGACGTTGTGGACAATTGGCCCAAAGAATAATTCCAATGTCTCAGTTGGCTTCGTGTCATACACGAAAAAATTTATAGTGGTTGGTCATGCTGTTTCATACTAGCTGGAATGTAGAGAAATTCAGGCTAAAATATTGACTAAAATCAATTGATGAATGTTAGGTATGCTATTGGTATGCTTTCCGTTTATTGCCCTTATATGATTTAAAGTATCTAGCCAGCTTGAGCAGAGTTATATGTACAGTATCTATATATAACTGTGCATTTATGGTTTTTGGTTATGTCAGGTATTATCATTATTTTAATAACATGTAAATTTTACCACGTATGTAAATGATGTCTCAAAAATGTAGAAATGTCAAAATGATCACTCACTTACTCACTCACTCACTCATCTTCTACACCACTTTATCCTGTACTCAGGGTCACGGGGACCCCCAAGGGCACAAGGCAGGGTACACCCTGGACAGGGTGCCAATACATCACAGGGCACAAAATAATCATATGTTTTAGAACCAACCAAAAACAAACATAAAAACATTTGATCATTTGTATCTGTGCTATTTCTTGGCCTGTGTGACCCATTTTTACAGTTTTTTTTGCTCAGTGTTCTGGCTCTACCAGTCATTTGTTCTGTTTAGGTATCTGGATCTTTATTTTGAGGAAGTGGGAGAATGCGGAAGTAATTTAGTACACTCGGTCATGTTTATATAGTTGGATAAAATTAAATAAAATTCAGTTCATCACATTGCCTATCTTGTTTTACAAAAAGTGCAGTTGAGCTGCTGAACTGCGAAATTCCTCACTCAGAACTAAACTAGGCTGTACGAATAAGTTTAATTGAGTAAATTTACATTGCATTTGTTTTATATTTCTGATTACAGACCAGAAACTGAATGAATTCAAAGAGCTTCTGATCCCTCATAACGCTGCCACATGTGGTGTCCAGCAGCAAGTTAAACCCTGAGCGCTTCCTGTGTTTCTACAGCGAGGCTTCCCCTCGGCATGGCTTATCTGTTCCTGCTTATCCCACCACTGCAGTATCAACAGAGGGAAGAGATCCTGCTGTGACAGACTCATGGAGCTGTAGGTCCTGATCCTGTGTGTTGTCCTGCCCCATTCAGCTCAGGAGGTGCTTCATGCTTCATGGGTTCAGTCAGCGTAGCAGAACAACATGGACCATGTGAACTACAGGGGTGGGATGGGATTTGGAAAACAACTTTGAGGTCCAGAATCAATCTCAGACCTGTTTACTATGATCGTATGTTATTTCGTAATGAGTCACACGCTTCTGGAGTCATGGAGTTAAAGTTGAGGCATTGGTTCTTGAGCAAGATTAAAGTATGAACATCTGAAGTATATTTAGTTCAAATGCTGACAGGGATTTGCCTTTCCTGTGTGGTTCATCTCTGACTTCCCCTGCTAGTTCTGTACTTTTTATTGTTTATATTTCACCCATTATGAAAAGTTAATATACAAACAGTATAGGTATGGCTGTTGAACAAATGATGCCTCTGTGTTTTTTAGTGGAACAACAAAGGGGACATTTTCAGCTAATAAGCAATGAGCAATAGTCTGTTACATTCTTTAATATTCTTCTCTTGGTTTGTTTTATACATTTTTACATCATTGATCGCACAATATTTAAAATTAAGCAAAATAAACCATTATTGAAATGTTAGGGTTAATTTCCTAAAACTAAGAATATTGGTCTTTCGGCTGCTCCCAGCAAGGAGTTGCCACAACAGACCATCCGGTCCGCACGTACAAGCTTGCCACAGGGTTTACACCAGATGCCCTTCCTGATGCTATCCTCCCATTCTTTCAGGCCTTGGGACTGGCATTGGCTGGGGTTTTGGGTACTGGCTAGGAATCAAACCCAGGACCTCCTCATGGCAGGCGAAACTCCCACCAATGAACCACCAGTGCTTAGTTTCTAGAAGTATAACATTAAATAAACAATTTGTAAACCTTAAAACCTCATATTTAGAAGAGATGAAACAACTGAGAGGGGATTTTACCATATCATTTTTTTCTTTTCTTTTTTTAAATATGGGACCTTTAAGTTTAGTGGAGATATTCATAATCATGGTTCTGCAATGTGTTGTATTCAGGTCTTGCAAAACACCTCTGAGGTTTCTAGATTTTACTCATGTAGACACATTCGAAATGGTTTTCTTCAAAAGCTCTATTTGCCTTTAGGGTACAGTGGTACACTGGAAATGTCATTCGGGGATCGTGAGTTGTCATCCCTAGCCATGAGACGCTAGCCAATCATGGTTGTCTTTGATCTCACGCAGGTGGAAGAGGGTGGATGGTGCTTCCCCTGGAATGTGTTATATTGCCCCCTAGTTGTGTGCATGCAGCGGTTCAAGGACCAGAAGGAAGGTCCTAAAAATACGGGTGGATACTGAAATGACAACTCAAAGAAGAAAATTTTGAAAAAAAAAAAAAAAAAAGACATTTGCCTTTAAGCCTGGAACTAAAAGTCAAGGATAGCGAATGCTGGAGACAATGATGATGGTGATAATTTAATGTGATGCAATATAAGACCTGGTCCTTTATGATATTGCAGTCCTAAAGCCATGATCACAAAGCCTTTTTGGGATCCATTTGAAAATAAATTGAAGTCCCATAACTGGTTTGTTTTTTAGGCGTGCCTCTTGGCAGATGCTATAATCCGAAAAACACTGATTGTAAACTGCCCTTATATAACTTATATGCCCTTATAGCTTTGAACACGAGGTTGAAAGACTGCAGCCCCGCCCTGCGAACTCTTCTTCCATACATTCACTCATAATATGTTTCACAGACGACGATCTTTAACACCCTGACACGCGTTGTCGAGATGTCGCTGCTTTTGATGGCAAAAAAAAAAAAAAAGTCCTTGTGAAGGCAGCTTGATTGTTTAACAGCTGGGAACCACAGCAATGAAATCTCTTTTGTAAAACTTTTTATGACGCTGTAAAGACATAATAGTCACGCTGGATATTGAATGAAGTCTCCGAGCTTTAATCCTTCTGTCTGTTGCGTGAGGTCTCTGAGCTCAGAGTCATGTGCCGAGCGAGAACTCTTATACACATCACTGATATCACGGCTTTCGTTCTTTTACTTCTTCCTGAAAGTTGCTGTGAAGGTTCTCCGAGGACTTGTTTTGGGAACGATTTGCTGCTTGAGTGTGTCGCTTAATGAAGTCTGACTCTACACACCAAACACACACAAGAAAGAGAGCTGTATATCTAAAAGTAGCAGTTGTGTGTGTGTTGCATGTGTTGTTTGTGCTTGGAGAATATGTGTGTGTGTGTGTTAGTTGTGTCTTTAATCAGAATGAAAGGGCGACTGTGCGAAAGAGGTCATCGCCATGGTAAGGTAGTCCTCAGTAGAGTGGCTTAATTGGATATTAATGATGTAGTTCTGTCTGGAGATTAAGACTTAAGAGCGATTAAGACTGAACGGGCAATTTGCAAAAGTAATGACCCCCTGATATTCCAATGAAGGTTAAAGAAATCGCTCTGGGATTTTCCCATGACACAAACAAACCTTTTCACCAGCTCTCTGAACGTCCATTCGGGACCACATTAAGCTTTTTTTTTTCCCTTTCACACACTACTTAATCGTAAACACACCATAACCGTCAGTAGTAATACACTATAAGTAGCAAGCAATCATTGTTAGCACTAAACACACACACACACACACGGATACACACATGGGTAGGAAACAGCTCGGTGTTCAATGTGACCTTTTGACCTGAGCACCACTGAAGAGTTTAGGAACTGTTTTCTATAGATAACCTCAGCCCTCAGTAACACACACACACACCATTTGGAAAGCAATGAATCTGCATCCAGAGAGCTGATATTAAATTCAGACTCTAGTGATATTTAAAGTCTCGGGACATAAAGATGTGAATAACAGCAAGTTACGGTCATGGTGCAGAAGCAAACTCCATGTTTACACACAGGTTGTGTTTCACGTATTTAAGCATCTAAAAATCAGCAATGTGGAAAATTATTATTTTTTTTTTTAAAGGAAGTTTGTGTCGTTGCATGTTTTCGTTTCCACTTGCGGGATCATTACTATAATTTTTACTCTACCTGCACAAGTTTCAGCTTGTGTAAAGATGAAAAAGCTGGCCTTTCCTTTTCCTTGGCGATGCTTCTGCCTCTTGAATTCCCTCCAAAAACCTTTCTTTCATCATTTTAAGGATTCATTATACAGTAAAAAAATGCTCAAAATGCTCAATTTCTCTCCTCAAAATAGTTTCTGTAGCTGTAATAATAATGTAGCTGTGATGTGATTATATTATTAGTGTGCATGTAAACACACTCACTTCTGTAAGCATGCGATTACTATTAAAGGTTCCATTAAGACAGGGGCAGCGTGCTCTTACAAGCCCACAGGGTGCAAAGACAAGTGTAAAAAAAGTCTTGAGGTGGAGAGGGATCACTGCTTTTGACACCTGGACTTGTTCAAACAGGCGCCTCTAGAGCACATCCTGACACCTGAAGAGGAACGGTGGACGCGCCACGTCGCCACAACCCCACTCCAGAGCCGCTTGCCATGATGTATTCCACCCCGCTCGGCTTCACCGGATAATTAAATGCGCCTTGTCATATTAAATCAAGGTGACACATCTATAATCTTAAAGGTATTTCCACACGCCGATGAGTGGAAGCACGTCCAGTCAGGTTGATTTACACTCCAGTCATTTCATGCATCATGTATAAGGATTAAGTCCGGAATGTAAACGTACCTAAAGGCACATTTATGCACATTTAAAACGAAGCAAATCACTTCAGCATGTCTGGGAGACGCTTTAAGTGCACATTAATACAAGTGTACAGTAAATATATTCATCTCATAAATTCTGTGGGTCGTGAACGCAAAACATATGAATGCGACCAAGCACGGAGTTAGAAAACTGAGCAGCAAACCAAATTAGAAAAAAAAAAAGATATTAAGTATAAACTAATCTGAAGAAGTAATACCAATGCAGAATAAAGTAAGTAATAATCACAACAAATCAGTGCCACAAAAATAAGAAAATGACATTAAGGGAAATCTTTAACACTCTGATCTTACATACTGTATTTGCACAAAGATCACAAGAAGCTGGTTATCACCTGCTATCAGATCAGCTGGATTTGTGTCGGTTCGAGAAAAGTGTGGCTCCAATGGGGTTTTGGGAGAAGCAATGACGGGGATAAAAACATTCAGATGTTTAAAACGTTCTAGTTCTATATGATTATTTTACATTTAGGCATTTGGCAGATGTTCTTATCCAGATCGACATACATTTTGATGTCATTATACATCTAAGCAGTTGAGGGTTAAGGGCCTTGCTCAAGGGCCCAACAGTGGCAACTTGGCGGTTGTGGGGTTTGAACCTAAAATCTTCCGAACCGTAGTCCAATGCCTTAACCACTGAGCTACCCCTGACCCCATTTTCTTGCACGGTTATGTGCTGTAGTGAAATATGAACATGAGAGAGATTAAAAAATCCAAATCCTTCAAATTTAATGAAGATGTAAATGAAATCATTGATGTGTGACAAAATCATTTACATTTAAAACACCTGGTAGACACCCTTCTGCATTGGATCTTATTATACTCTACACCGGAGCAGGTGAGGGTTAAGGGCCTCACTCAGGGGGCCCAACAGCGGCAGCGTGGTGGTGCTGGGGTTTGAACCGGGTCCCTTCTAATCAGTAGTCCACTGGCTAAACCCCCGAGGTAAACCCCAGACCAGGTGACAGATATAATGAGGTTTACGAGGAATAATGCTGAAATAATTCAAAGCTTCTGCCTTGAAGGTGATTTCACTCCCTGTGCTTGTGATTTCTCAGAGGGCTGTAATTACATCGTGAAGCAGACTTGTTCCTGAGTCAGCTTGCTTAATTTTGCGGATGCAATGAGGTCGGTAGAGTGAGAGATTTCAATTCAGTAATCATGCTTAGCGGCTTCACCCTACACCTGGATCAGCACACAGGAATCTGACGTCCTGAGGGCAGAGAGGGGAAAGCCCTAGGAGAAGTCAGACAAGCCACTGATTTACCAACCATCTGCTTATGCGGTGCGAGTATTTCAAAAGACCTGCACTCTTTTAGGGGTAGGGCGTAGCACGTAGCGGTGATCGTTAACACAGCCGGGATGTTCATTCCAGAGACTTTAGCTGATGTGTGAGATTAAAATTTTCCTCAATATCAAGATTAGCAAAATGCTCACTGAATACAATGGAATTCAAAGACTTTAACTTTTATATAGTGTTTCACGTGTGTATATGAATGGAGTCTGAATCAGTGGGGTAAATCCCAACTAAATTACTGCAAATCCTCTGATTCACAGTGATCTGTGTCAACAGTTACAGTAAACCTTGCAGATTTCTGTGAAACCCGGGAAATGGCGGCTTCAGGCAGATATATGATCTGTTATCACCCACGCACAGCTGCTCAAATTGAAAGAGAGGACGGCTCAGCTACGTCCTCGGTAACTCTGCTCAGATGTGAGAGTGGTTGAAAAAGCGCATTCATGCAACATAGGTGGTCGATCTCGGTGTGGTATTTGTGTAGGGTTCCCATGAAAGCTAAATCCAAGATCTTTACATGTTTGTTATCAAGCAAAAGATGATGGATGGCGTGCGGGATAGCAAAAGTAAAACCTATGGGAATTAAAGCTAACTGCTTTTGAGTTGGAATCCCAGGACCGGCTGATGTCTATTGATGGCACCTTGGGCAAGAATTTTAATACTTAACAGCTTAGCATGTACGCTGGATTAGATTTTGGCTCAGTTGTGGTTAGTTATGTTCCTCAGATCCTGGTTCCATGTGCAGACTGGTTTAAGTTCAGTAAAATTTCGAGTAGTGATAAAGTAAAATGTTATTAAAAAGGTGTTTCTACACTAACAATACTGAAAGCTTTAAATAGGCTAATAATAAATTGTTACAAATTATGTGCGAAAGCTACAGCATATAGCAAATTATATCGTAGCTAAGGACAGGAATCACCGATGCAATATTATCACGATACCTAGGTGCCAATTCAATTTGTAAGTATCATAATTTCATAAATACTCAATTCGATATTGCATTTCTTTTTTTTAGGTTTTTGTTACAATTCTAAACAAACTTTGCAAATAATTTCCCCCTACCATACAGGATGCTGTACTGTGTCAATAGTTTAGAGCACGCTCTTGGATTATTGAGGAACAGCAACATTGTAACACCTCAAATGCAACCATACTGTATACATACTGTATATAAATAAAAAAAATTTATCATAAAAAAACAATTGATTTTATCCAAAAGAATCTTGGTTTTGCTTATTACCCTTTTGACTATGGACTTTAGTCTGCATTTGTGATGTGGTGGATTGACCTCCTGACCATGTCACTGCAGTTGTCAACAATGCTAACCATAGTGATAAGCCACTGAGGATGACATCATCCAGAGATAAACTGCTTAGCTCTGGTGAAATAACAGTCCATTCCACATTCGAAAGCAGACTGTGTCTCATTGGGTTAATTATTATTATTAAGTGGTATTTAGTGCTTCCTGTTGGTTACTTTCTCCCTCTCTCTCCCTCTTGCTCTCGATCTGCCCCGGATTTCATGAACTTGCGATTTACTCTGCATAATGCTGTTTTGGAGATTTTGCTTGGCCCGCGTTCAGAAATACAATGAGCCAAGATTCTTTTGGGGGTCTTTATGGTCACATTAGAGCTGACATTTCTGTCTTTTGAGACAGAGGGAGCTGCCTTCCATTACAAGAAAGAAAAATAACCACAGATTTATAAAAGCCCCACAACCCCAAAGCATAAAACCTGACACCTAGAGTAGGTCACATAGACCTGTCTTGAAGCTGACAGAAAAAATATGGCCAGACATGATGGGAAGTTGGCTTCAGAAATGCAGTAATGAATAGTTTCATTTTTTGCAACAAGCTCATTAGAAAGATAAAAGGTATCACAAAAAAAAAAAAAAAAAAAATCCCAGAGACTGTGGATTCTGGACGGGGATATCTTTTTCGGGAAGCATGGAGGACCTCCAGCCGTTAAGGATCACTCCATGTCAGCGTTGTGCCAAACAGCAGAGCATGATTAATGACGCTCAGGGCCGTGTTGAACCCCAGGCAACAGCAGGAATACCGTAAAATGCAGCAGGAAGTCGGGTCGGTGAGGGGAGAGAGGAGGCCGTTAGATAGGAATGTGACCTGGCTCAAAGAGTTGGAGGCAGATCTGTGATGACCATGGATCAGAAACTGAGAAATGTTGAGAGAACTTTTCCACACGTCCCCATAACATGATCACTAAAGGCATGTCAATCAATCTAAGAAAAGAAATGGGAGAGTTGGATGTTTCTTGGCTTTTCTGAGCAGGTTCCTTTTGGAGCCCTGTCTAAAAGACAAACATTGGAGCAGGGTTCTACACTCAGAAATAAATAAATGCTAGAGCCAGTCATTGTTTAAAGTGGTTAGTTACAGTAGAACCTTCATTTTTGCTCCAAAATTTAATCAGTTCAACCATTTTATTCATGCACTCTTTTTTCCCTTTTAATTTTTGGAAAGTACTATAAAACCATGAATAACTGTCACGCCACAGTGGCTGCTCTAGCTAGCTAATATTATACAAAACATTATGCATATACATTAATACTGAACGATTGTGTTAAGCAGCATGGTGGCTCAGGGGTTAGCACAGTCGTCTCATGCCTGCAGGGTTGGAGGTTCACGTCTGGTCTGTGTGTAGAGTTTGAATGCTCTCCCTGTGTTTGGTGAGTTTTCTCCATGCTTATCTGATTTCAGTAAAATGTCCAGGATAGTGTGTTGTATCTTGATTGGTGTTTCCAGGCTTCCTGTTGTGGATAACTGGATGTGTGAGTATGGGGCAGGGGTAGATGTTGCACCCTGGATAAGCTGCTGGACTCAAGCAGCACTCAACCCTCACCTGCTCAGATGTATAATGAGATAACTGTATGTCACTCTGGATAAGGGCATCTAAATAAATATGTTTGTGCCCTATGATAGGTTGGTGTGCCCCACACCAACCTAAAGGGAAAAAGGAATATGATTAAAAAAGGAGATGCAAAAGTCTTTAAACAGTCGAGTGGTAGATCTTGGGTAATATACGTCAGCTCAGGTCTATACAAGATTTGAGTAAAAATATGATGTTATTCAGCAAACACTTACGACAGAATGACAATATTACTGGGCTTGCTTTTAATTATAGTGTCAATTCTGCCGTGGTCTTCTTTCTTCTTACCTAGCGAAGTGAAAATGATGCCTTCTGATAGCCTCCATCAGAGACTCAGTCTAATGTGAGGTTTTTTTTCTTTTGGTATGGTTGCAAAAAAATAATCATATACTGTATGTAATGGTTATTTCAAAGGAGGGGCATGCGGGTGGACAGGCTTGTTGTTAGACTGGCACTGACATGGCCGCCTTGCCAGAACCACCAGTGCTTGGGGTGGTTTACCATTTTATCTTTTTTTTTTTTTTTTTTTTTACTGAATCTCATTGCTAAACAAAACACTGGAATCTGGTAGAAAGCATGCAGGGAGGAGTGAGGAGCTATTTTAGCTGTGTTTGTTTGGTTCTTCTGGAACTTTAACCTGTACTTGTGTTGCCTCCTAGATTGAACGTTCTGGCCTGAAAAATAAATAAATAAATAAAAAAAATCTGCCGGAAACAATATAGAGCATGCTGACTGGACAGAGGATCCTGTGGGCTGCGTAACGGCCTCTAAACCAGCTCAAAATTACAGCCCGACTCCCAAGAGCCCAAAGAATGTGGTTTAAAATGATGACGTTTTCTACCATATTTTCCATTTTTCCCCCACTGCCTTTCCTCTTAAACTATATCTATTGCTTTCAGGATTTATGTTTTCCTCTTGTTTGTGTGCTTTATGAACCTGACACTTTGCTTTCGACATTTTAGAAACTCCATGCTTGCGACTGCCACTTTGTGGTCCAGTAGTCCCCGATGGTGCCTGTAATGGTTCACACATGTTGTCCGTATGGCTGCTCTGCATAGATAGGACATGGAACAAAGGCCTGGGAAAGCCCAGCCAGCTTCTACATCGCTCTCAGCCATGGATTTTGTCTCAGCCATCAGATCTTTCCACCTGGGCTTAAATACGCTAACAGATGTATTTTCTAAAGAGAAAACAGGGATAGCACCAAGGCCAGCAGCTAGCTAATTTTAGCCATGATATGCCTTCACTCTTCACTTTTAAGGGAAAGGAATAAAAGGTTCAGTTGATGGCAGTGTCTTATTCTCTGTAACAAATGGTTTAAAGTAGACTGAGAGCAGCCCAGATGCTTGAGAGCAGCCATGGTGATGTGATGTCCCTGCTGAACTCGGCCGAACTTGTAGTTGCAAAGACTGCCCTGAGTTTATGAGTTACAACGTCTTATTGGGTGGCACAGTGGCCTAGTAGTTGGCACTGTCCTCTCGCTCCTTCACTCTTCAGGGGGTTCAAATCTTGATCTTGAAGTGTGCATGTTTTCCCCATACTTGGTGGGTTTCCTCCAGGCACTCTAGTTACCTAACACAGTTCAAAAACATGAGGTCTATGTGGGTGTATTGCTCCTAGTATATAATTGTGTGTGTGCTTGTGCCTTGTGATCTGTTGGTATCCCATCCAGGGTATACACTGCCTTGTGCCTTAAGTTCCAGGCCCAAAATGATCCAATCCAAATAAGAGTTTTAGATAATGATGGATGTATGGATAAATGGAACCTCTCCGCATATGAACAAATAATAATTTAGTTAACAATGCTTCCATTAAAAAAAAGGCATGAAGGAATAAAAATGGATTATTTTCTCAAGCATTGATTTCCAAACTTGGCCTGGGAATAGCTAAGCAAATATTGTACAATCAAAATGTAAATGAGGCAAAGAGACGAATATATTTGAAAAATATCTCATAGCATTGCATTCTAATGTTGAACTTTGGAGTCCAGGTTTGGCTGGGTTGCTCTGATGAGACACCATAATGGTTCAATCATAGTAACACTTAGTTAGGAGAATTTCAATAAAGTGACTGGATCTGATGTTTAATGTGAGCCATTTTATCCCCTAAACACTCTCAAAGATGAATTCCGACAAGGTCAGTGATGTCAAACCAAAAGGAACTGAAGCGGGAGGAGAGGATACGCTGCAATTTTTTAAACTTTGATGCTTTGTTGCTTGGCGCAATATGTTGAGTCCTCTGAATAGATCACTTACAGGAAAGGTTTATCTTGGCTTACCACAGCCATGCAGCTTGTTTTAACCAGTGATATACTATATGTTTAAATCAGACACAGGGTAATTCCAGTGACGCATGGTGAGAACCTATGTCTTCCCACGGGATACGCAAGGCTTGTTTTGAAAGTTAATTGAATGCAGAAGTGACTTTGGATGTCACCAAGTCTTACGCTGCCTGTTAAGGTTCATGAGACGATCCTAATGAAATCTAGATAAGAGTATGTGATCTCCATGTTTGATGATGATGAAGAATGATTGACCGAATGGTGATTACAGAAAATTGCTTATATCATCAAACACTTGTGCAGAAAACACTTTGGCATGAAGACATTTAAACAGTTTAACATGAGTTTCAGGGATAAGAATACACTAGGGTGCATTGTTTATGTTTTGCTATATTTCCCAGCTTAATCGTAGCAGTCCAGTGACTTTAGGATAATCATCTGGCATCCTCCTGGGTATTAGTGGCTTCTAGACAAACATTATATCGAAACACGAAGGTGGAATTTTAGTCTGTGACTTTGCCTAAATGAGGCAGGTTCTTGTTGATGGATAAAGAAAAGAGTACAGTAATGATGTGAGAAGCTCATATGAAAGTAAAGCAGTTTGTTTTATATTAATTTATTGTCAAATCTATGATTATTGGCTTTAAACTGTAGTCCTAATACTTCATCTTCACATTTGGCTCGTTCCAGCTTATTCAACCGTTAGACTCTTAACAGGTGCCTTAGACATTACTTCCGCACATCATTAGTAACCTCAACAGCAATGATTAAGGTAAAAAACAATGCGCTTTATCTTTATCTCTGTTGCACAAAGGCGAGCCATCAAAAGCAAGAAAAACATGCGGGACGTCCTCGCTCGCTGTGCATCCACATATGCTTCCAATTAGCACAAGAACTCCAGAAAGTAGAAAAGGCTAAAAAACCAGAAGAACGTTAACGAGAAGCTTTCACTCTCGTTCAGTCTCACAGCTCAGCGTTAGAACTCTCTCAATTTTTTTTTGTATCTCCTTCATTCTCTCTCTTTCTCTCTCTCCCCTGGAAAGAACCATGAAGAACAGTCTTTCCTGACACTCTGACACACTGCGGAAGAAATCCATAGGAACAAAACACTCTGTGATGGTTCATTCATCCATGACACGGACACGGACAAGTCGACGAGAGCGGAAAGAAAAAGATTCAGAGGGTTTGGAGTGAAGAGCATGAAGTGAGCTTACCTTTAAGTTCAAAATGTGCACTTCTTCTCCTTCTTCTTCTACTTCTTCTTTAGTATTTCTAGCAGGAAAAGATCAAACACATCTCCTCACAGCTCCGAGGAGGGAGTTTTTTGCCATTGTGGTCCAGCTGGAGATTGATTGACACTCCTCACTGTTAACTTATATCCAGGATGAGTTTATTGATTCAATTTTAGTTTAAAAGCAAAATACCAGCCGAGTTGCTTATGCACTGATGTTCACCTTCACGTCCAGAACTCTAACTCTAAACTCTGAAAGAGAGAGAGAATATGAGAGAGCGAAAGAGAGAGAGAGACGCCACCACGAGTCCTAGCATGAGTCCTCCCCTTCTGATCCCGCCCTCCCTCTCTTTTTCTTTCTCTCTCTCTCTTTCTCCCTGTCTCTCTCTCTTTCGTCTTTCCCTCCCTCCGCTCCATGTGGTGGCGTTGAGGCCATGGATTTGGGGGAAGGGGGTTTAGGTTTAGGTTGAACAGGAAAGCACATGCCTTCGCACCAGAAAATGACGGTGATGTTTAAAGGATTTGAATTTAATGCATTTAATGGAGGCCAAAGGAGAGAGAGAGCGAGGGAGAGAGGGAGAGAGAGGGAGGGGGGGGGGATTTGTTTGCTGTGTGATTTCTTAATCTACAATCTTTTCTCAGTTATTTATGGCATTTTTCTGAATGCACTCCTTAGACGCCACATAAAGTGTGTAATTTTAGTACGGAATTATCTTTCATGCAAGAAAAGGAAAAAACATCCAAATTCAGAGCATGAAATGGTGCCAGACGTTGGAGGTTTAACTTTTATTTGCTTTCATAACCAAACTTTTACTGTTCTGAATTCCAGTGTATACCCCATGAAAATGACTTACGCTACTCATAGCGAACCCTCTTGAGCATACATCACTTATAGGCTTTATTTCACATGAATGCACCTAAAGCATGTGAGGATGCAGAGTCTGTGCATCTTTAGAGCAGGAACCTCAAAACATGCTATTCATAATGTGATAAAGGATGCAAGGGGCGGGGCTTCCGGGAGAGGCAGAGACTTCAAAACACCTTTCAGATTCACATGTCTCCCTTATATTTTCCATAATATCATATTAACGAGTGATCGTGCTTTTATCACCGTCCTCATCTTCATATTCATTCTGCTGATCACACACTAGAGTGTGGGTCCTGTACAGTATGTATGGATTTATTAGATGCCTGAATGTACCTCCTGATTTTCTCTTCCTGCTTGTCGGCTCGTTTGAGCGCCTGATGGTCGACGGACCTCTGAACTGCTGTCCTGTTACGCTGACGAAAGGAATGCAGAGTTACATAACCAAGCTTTGTGTCGGACAGCGTTTAATAGCTGAAGGAGTGTCTGGTTTAATGATTTACTTTGGCCAAAGGCTACCAGGACTGACAGATCAAACCCTTACCAGGAAGATCTAAAGCAGAATAGCTGGATTTCATGAAGAACTCTGACAAAACTAATCATTACATCAGCTTGTAATACATTGCTACAAAATATTGTACAATTATAATGTATAATTGAAGCAAGAAGCAGCCTATTTTGTAGATATATGGAATATATCCACAGTCTCTAAGTAATACTGTAATTTCTTTTCTGTTTTATTTGAAATGCATTGCAGGATCCCTGTAAACTGTACATGTGCATATCGCACATGCTGCACACTATTTGACTCTTATATAAATATTTGATTAAAAGGTTTAAATCTACATATTTATTCTTGTTTACATTCTTGTTTACGTTCTTGTTTCATTTTTTGAAATGAGGAGACTGTTTTAATGGGACTGTCTTCTCCAGAGAAGAGCGCCCTCTGTGGGCAAACCTTAGTACCATCCACCATGCCTCCTCTTCAACCTTCATGGAAATCCTTCTGGTTCCCTTTTGTCACTGGGATGGCCCTGGCCCCTTGAATTAAGACCTCTGGGGGGTGCTTTGGTGTCTGGCAGTGGATCTGTGGGTTGTGGGGGCTTATTTGTCTGGTGCATGTTATGGATACCTAATTGAATTGAGATCTGGGGAGTTTGGAGGCCGGAGCCTGGGCCACATGTACGGCATGCTGTGGTGCACTGGGTGTTCTGCTGCCTTTATATCATGGCCAGCATGGCCTTTTTTTTCTGATATTGCATGGGTGAGCCTTGGGTGCTCCTGATCCTGACACCAGTTAACTGGGATATATATATATATATATATATATATATATATATATATATATATATATATATATATGATAATAGGTGTTTATAGGGCTGAAATTAATAGCCGAAGTACGATGATATAAATAAAAATTTTGAGTTTGACTATTTGAATCTGTGGAATAAAAAGTATTAAAAGAGTCTTTGGAATAAATAAATAAATAAATAAATAAATGGTTTTGTCTGTACATTGGTCAAAACCCACTCTTTTAATGATACCTTTCAGTTTCATGCATTGGAGGACCTGAGACCAGTCTTAGAAAACTTTCTGTCTGTATATCTGTATATTCAGCCAGATTATGTCATAGCATTTAATTATTTATTTATTACTCATTCATGTATGTGGAAGACACAGAAATGACCGTAATGCACCCACCTCACACCTAAGGCACAATCCTCAATACACACATGACAAGGACCATCATTGCTTACTCCAAAAAAAATAGGATGTACCCTATGAAAACCGAACCTTGCACCCTAAATGAAAACAAAATGTTAAGTAGAAGGAAAATTATACTGTAAGCAGGTATGTGCCGGATTATGGACTGAAACTTATTGTGAAACATACCGTGCATGCATCGAACTGTGGGCGTGACTTAAATACCCATGCACCATAAGTGAAATCACAATGTTGAGTAAAAGTGATGTTATGAACAGTTATGTGTGGGATTTAATAATCTACTTTTAACCAAGCTACTAATGCGCTACTATCTCAATGTAAACAAACACCGGCACCAATAGATATTAATTAGAAAAGATAAAGTGAATATTTTTACTAGGATTAGTTTAGATTATGAAATAAAAGAGCTAAAATAAATTTTAACTCTCTGGAGTCATTTTTAAGACAAAACTTCATCTTTATCTGATCTACTTTATCGATTTCTCATCTGTGATTCTCTCTCCGATTACAGAACAGGGAGTGTATTTGTCTGATGATGAAAGAAGGACAACTTAGTGTAAACAAGGCGTTACGATTTGTGATTTTTTACTGTTAATAAGTTAGTCCTGGTGTACAGAATGACAGACAGACATGTATGTGTGCTTCAACCTCAAATAATAATAATAATAATAATAATAATAATAATAATAATAATAATATCACTGATTACATTAAACTGATCAGATTATTTTTTACTATAACCTCTTTACTAATACTTTTCCCGCCAATGAGGGGTACTTACACTAATACAGTAATTTAAAAAATAATGAATAAACTAAATTCTTATAATAAAATTTTAACATTAGAGTTACTGACAGTGAAAAAGTAATAATATTTAAGGTTCATATTAATAATATTAACTATGGAGTCGTCCAGTCACCAGATTCAGTGATTAGACATGTGCTTCGAGATAAAGAGCACATGGTTGTGTGTTGGAGCGTTACACTGTAACTGTACTTTGAACTTCACGGAGTGTACACCTCACTTATCAGCTCAGTGTGAGTCATGTGGTTTGAGATTTCTTCTGGATAATCTGCTCTTTCTGTGGAAACGCCATCAGACGCTGTACCACCGGGTCAGATTAAACATCCAAAAAACATCTAACAGATAAAATTATCTTGAATGCAAGAAATTTCTCTTAATTCGATCTAAATTTATTATCCACATTTAAAGATATGGTTACTTATTAACTCAGTCTTGAAAATACTCTTTTTCAAGTATTATTAGATAATGTGGCTTATTTCGAGTTTATTTATGGAAGGGAGCAAAATGATCCCGATTTGATTTAAGGCCGAGCCGCTGGCAGAATCAAGCAAACCTTTGTTTAGCAACAACGTCAGCTTTGTGAAGGCAAATTGCAGGTTAATGCATTCTCGTTCCTATAGTAACAGCTTACCCAGGGACTTGGCTGGTCAAAAAAATTTATTTAAATCTGATAATAAACTGATTAAAAAAAAGAAAGGATAAAGCATGATCATTCATTTATATTATGAGGATGAGATGTTTATTAAACATTTATGGAAGGAGTCTCCAGTGTCAGTGTTTTTGAAACAGGATCTTTTGCCACATGGGAAACTTTTTGTGAGTTCTTAAGAACAGGCCAAAAAAAAAGTCAAAAAACAAAAAGTATTTCCATTTGGTCATTTATTGGTGCAGCTATTTTGTTTTAATGTTTTAGGAGCCCTTGAAGAAGCCTTATTAAAACTAACAAATAAAAATAAAATAAATACATTTAAGTATCACTGTGTCATTTAAGCACTGAAAAGACTCTAAAAGGCAAAAAAGTACTGAGACTTCTATGAATATATCCACCAGGCTGCTGAAAATGGATGTAAAGCTTTAAATCATTGCACTTCATGAGCTTGCACCTAACAACAATGATGCCGTTGGCTCCTTAAAGACTGCATGCTTGTCAGATTCAGCACTGGTGGCCTGGTATATGGTACTTCCTGTTTTGGAGTTGGATCTGTTTAGGCAAACAAGCTGCTCCGTGTTCACTGTGGTCAGACTCATTCCCCTGAGAGGCTGGGGATCGGCGCAGTAAACCTGGCTCAGGTCGACTACTGACTTGTTGCTATAATACAACCACTCATGAAAGTACCTTAGGTGGCAATCGCAGCGCCAAGGATTGCCATGGAGATGCAACAAACACTCAAAGTCTAACAGGTCAAACATGCTGTCAGGCAGGTTCTCCAGTCTGTTCCTGGCCAAGCTGAGGCGTGACATCCTTCCCTGATCTTTAAAAAGCTCCGCTCCTATCGAGGTTAGGTTGTTTTTCTGCAAATAAAGGGCACTGATTTGGAACAGTCCTCTGAACAGAGTGTTGGGTAACGCCAGAATCATATTGTCAGACAAGTTCAGAACCTCTAAAGTGGAAAGATTCCGGAAAAGCTCTGCTGGAAGAGAAGATAAGCTGTTCTGAGACAAATCCAGATGAGTGAGATTATGAAGGCCAGTAAATGCAGTGGATGATAGCTGGATCAGGGAGTTCCCTCGGAGTGTGAGCTTTTTCAGATTGGAAGGGAATAATCCAGCACTCAGTGCCAGTATTTTGTTATCTCTGAGGTTCAGTTCCTCCAAGTATTTCAGTTGGCTGAAGACACCAGAACTGATATTGGTGATCTTGTTAGCCTGCAAGGACAGAATTTGCAGCGTAGAATTTTCACTGAAGGTATCTAGGGATAGTTCGGTAAACTGGTTCATACTTAAATCCAACTTCTGCAAATTTCTCAGATGAATTATGTGTATTGTAGTAATCTTGTTGGAGGACAAGTTGAGCTCTTGGAGGTTGTGGAGCTTTTGGAACAGATCCCTGTGCAGATCTATAAGTATATTTCCTTTCAGTTGAAGTCTCTCAAGTTTCTCAAGGGAGTCAAAAATGCTTGGTGCTATAATCCTTATCTTGTTGTTGTTGAGTAGAAGCTTGGTAAGTTTGTCCAAATTATTGAAGATTCCAGCTTCTAAGGCCATGATAGGACTTCCGCTAATCTCCAGCTCCGTTAGACTTGTCAGACCTTTAAAGGCGTCAGGTGAGAGTTCATGCACTGGATTGTTCAATAATACAAGTTTAGTCAGGTTTTGCAGATTCTCCTGAATGGTTATCTTTTTCAGACCAGTTGCTAACACAAGAAGCTCTTGTGTCTGCGAGGGAATGTCCACTGGTAAAGCCTTCAACAGCAGATCTGAGCAAATTACAGTTTTTTCATAGAAACACTGGCATAAAGCTGGGCAGGAGGTGCTGGTGATGTGATCCTTGTAGCCAAGGAGAGCCAGGAGAACTAGAGTGATCACATGGTAGATTGCCATTTTCTTCTGGGAAAACAAATAACAAATTTGTGTTTGTTTCTGATTTTAGTACTGTACTTATTATATCTATTGTAAAAAAAAAAAAGAGAGAGAGCGAGAGAGCGAGAAAGAAAAAATGCTGACAGTTGAAATTTAAAAAAGAAAGACAAAACGAAAAATAAACAAACATTGTATCAATACAATAATGACAAAAGCGTTTGTATATTTCTTATTATTCCACAATACTCAGACCCTTTTATTATGGACCGTATGCAGTTGAGCTCTGGTGCATCATACTCCTCTCAATGGTCCTTCAGATGCTTCTACAACTTGATTGGATTCCATCTTTCTCAAATAATCATTCAGGTAACCAAGAACCCTCAGGTCACTACTGTACGTATAATTGAGATCCTGATTTCCCTTGTAGAGATGGGAGAGCCTTACAGAAGAACAGCCATCATTGTAGCACTCCAATAAACAGGCCTATATGGTAGAGTGGCCAGAAAAGAAGCCATTCCTTACTAAATGTCTCAGAGTATGAGAAACAAAATCCTCTATTCTGATGAAACAATGTTTTAACTACTTAAAATCAGGAAATCTGTCACTGTGCATCACCTCATTAAAACCATCCCTACAGTCAAACATGGTGGTGGCAGCATCATGCTGCGGGAAGTTTTTTCTGCAACTGGGACTGAATAATTAGTCAGTAGCTTGAAAATTGATGCAGATAAAATATAGGCCTATCCTGAGTGAAAAGCCTTTTCCAAAGTTCTCAGTATCTTAGGCTGGGGAAGAACGGTTTACATTGCAATAAGAAAACACATTAGCAGCTGTAGAACACCTCGCTGAAATTCTTGGAGCAGCCTAGCCAGAGTGCCGACCTGAACCCATTCCAGCATCTCTGGAGAGACCTGAAAATTGGCTGTGCACTCATCCTGGCTGGTTGAGCTCGAATGGTTCTTCCAAGAAGAATGGAAGAGACTTCCAAAAAAAACGGTGTGTCAAGCTTGTAGCATCATTTACAAGCAGACTTGACTTCACAAGCAATAGTTACAGTACATACATGGCATATTTCAGTCTTTATGTTTCATCAACTAATGAAATCAATTACTCCAAGCACATTTTTTTATTTTGTAATTATTATTATTTTATATATATTATTATTATATTATTATCTATTTTAAAATGAATGAAATATAAAGAAAATGTGAAAAACGTTTGTGTGAAAATTTTCTCCCTAGTGTAGTTCCAGACGAGGGTACATTTCCGACATAGTCGATGGTTTACGGTATAAAGTTCAGGTTAAAACTATGAACAAAAGATCGATATAAGGAGGAAAATCATTTCAGTTTGTCAAAGAGATTCCACTAAAGTAGAGATGTACATTATATACCTCTATGTCCTTCGTTTTCTGCCAAAAGAAATGTGTTGAGCTGCAGGTTCGGGTCCAGAAGCTGTGCCGTGCTAATATCACCGCTAATCTTGTACTCCTCCGCTCGGCAAAAGGAAAATATTTGCTGTTGGTCTATCAGTGCTTTACAGGAAGATATTACAAAATAGTTCACTCTGGTTAAAGTTCCTCAGCAGTGTGTGCGTTCAATTATGTAGCAGGAGTGCTCGTGTTATTATTATAGAAAGTCTATTAATTTAATCTACAATAATATAATAACCATTTTTGGAGTTTTCCTCTTTATTCCTAATAGGCAGCATCTTGTGGACTTTTTTTTGCCTTTGAGTCAACAATCTGAGGCTTAACTAGTTTCAACTGGTACTTACACACTTGTTTTTCAAAAAGAGTCATGCAAAAAACAAATAGTTTGTGTTAAATGGAAATAAATAATGTTAAACAATATAGATAATAATAGTAGGAGTTGTAATCGATGTTCTGTACTAAACTGGTACTGAAATTGTCAGTGTTCACGAGAACGTCTGCAGGATCGTCATTCACAAGCGTACGGGCTTCTTTAAACGTTTGCATCAATCAAATGCTTTACTGCAGCTACGAGTCTCATCGAGAATTTCAATCAGGTTTAAGTGAGAAATTTCATCACAAATTCCACTTTAACTTGAACTTATAACTTCATGTTATAGCTTATTTTAGTAGTAGTAATATAAATTAATCAATTAATATTTTTTTTACATCACATTTAGATCAAATGTTAACATTTGATTTTTAAATATTTTTGGCAACCACACATAAATCATAGGCATATAGTCATTTTCATTCCTAAAATGTATTAAAACCACATTCTGTTTTCTTTATTGAACTTCCTGTAAGGTAAAAGATTTCTTTAGTGTGTTGTCCTCAGTAAAACAGAACCCCTGATCCGATGGTCATCAGAATGACGTCCAGGATCATCAGGGTTCTATAAAGGAAGTCTACATACAATTACTGTAACAAAAACACATAAAAATCGCATAAATTCATTCATTAATTTTCGTTGTAGCACACACACACACACACACACACACACACACACACACAGACATTTGGCATCTAGACATTTGGCAGAGTGTCTTATTCAGAGTGACTTATAAAAGTGCGTTGACGTGTCCACACTACGGGCAACACTAATTAACCCAATCTGCATGTCTTCGCACTGTGGGAGGAAACCAGAGTACCCAGAGGAAACCCACCAAGCACAAAGATGGGAAGAACATGAACAGATGCACAGACCCAAGGTGAGAATCGAACCCTTGATGAACCATCCAATCTGTTCTACTGTCACCGGTGGTTATTTAACTGTTTTTTAATCATTATTCACAGCACTTAATACATGCTTTTCCTCATGACTACATGCAAATACATGCAAGTTGCCAGCACTTAGTGAATAGTCCACCAGGTGGCAGCAGCGTCCGACATTTGAGTCAGACAGGTGTGTGCTGCTCTCAGGTGGGTGAGTGAGAAGGTGATGCTCACCACAGATTCCACACTTTAGTCCAGGTGAAGCTTCTCTCCTGAACTGCAGCTGACAGCTCTCTCTCTCTCTCTCTCTTTCTTTATCTCTCGCTCTTTTTTCTTTTCCATCTATCAGGAATACCACCCAGTTGTTCCTCATCCAACAGCAGACATGGCCAGTGGAGGGATGCAGCTTCTCGGCTTCACTCTGGCGTTTTTAGGGATGGTGGGCTTGATCATCGCCACCACCATGGCGGAGTGGAAGATGTCGTCTTACGCAGGGGACAACATTATAACAGCTCAGGCCTTGTACGAGGGACTGTGGCAGACCTGTGTGTACCAGAGCACAGGCCAGTTACAGTGCAAAGTCTATGACTCACTCCTACAGCTGCCCAGTAAGACACGGTCACTCATTTTACATTTATTATCTATCTTCTGTCTTTTATTATCTTTGTAGCCTGTTTTTGGTTGTTTGTGTCTTTTTATTATTTTAGCTATTTATTATAATCAATCATTTCTTTTCTATTCTCCTTTCTTGCTATTTTGTTCACTTTCTTCCTATGGAACAGGGATGTCAATATTAATTACATAATCATAGTTTATTATTGTTCCTTAGGAAAAAGTAATTTTTTATACAGTAAAGCAGCAAAGGGTATAGGAATGAGTCTTAATGAGCACCTTTTTTTTTTTTTTTTTTGCAATGTGGGGTCAATTTTGTCTTGTTATATTTTCTTATTTTTGTTTTCTCCTTCCCGCCTTTGCGACACTTCGGCCGGTACTTGCATGTCAGTACATGCCTGTCAGTATTTCAAGTAGTGCTCTACAGACCTTACTATAGACCTTATGCTTCTCCTCCTCCTCCTCCTCTTCCCTGTCCTCATTGTTCATCTCATTTCACCTCCTGCGAGTTCAGACAGGCTGGATAAATGCCTTACATTTCGTGACTGCCATCTCTGGTTTACTCCATACAACATATGAATCAAGTCAATCAGCATGGACACATTAATGGAAAGCATCAACTTGATTAGTGTGCATAAAGGAGTAAACGAGCGCTGGGTAATAAATCATTTAGATATACATCTGGGTGACTTACATGTTTATCTCATTACACATCTGAGCAGTGAGGGTTATGAGTCTTGCTCAAGGGCCCACCTGTGGCAACTTAATCGTGGGGGTTGAACCTTCCGATCAGTAGTCCAACGCCTTAATCACTAAACTACCCCTCCTGTGTTGATAATGTAATAGGTTAGCAAATAAATTTTAGATATAACACTCTTTTTCCTCCTCCTCATCATCATCATCATCATTTTAAGAAAAATGAGAAATGAAGTGCACTCGTGTAAACTCCTGGAATCTCGAGCTGTAAAGGAAATCAAAAGTCAAAAGTTAATTCAAGTAATGAAAAAAACATTTTAAATTGTTCAGTAGTGAATTTTTAAAAAATAATAGTTTTTTTTGTAAAAGGTTAATAATTTAATAAGGATATCTTTCTGATTACAAAAAAGTGTACTTAAAAAACAATAACATTTCTCAAAAATGTAAAAAAAAAATCTGTCCAGATGTCTATCAATTCTTGTTTTGCTCCATGGAGACCTCATGCTAGATAACTGATATGTAGAGATATAGTTTTTTTATGGTTTGTACAGTGAGTAGAAGGTTTTTTTTCATTATTATTATTATTATTATTATTATTATTATTATACAGTTCAGGCTAAATTATCGCATTTAAATAGCATCATTAATTAATGATTATTACTCTTTTATTTCTTTCTAATTCCTCACTAAATAAAGATAAGTTAAGAGAGGAGGATATCCTGGATTTCAAGTTCATTTTGCATCAGTCATTCTAAAAATAAATTATTTTATTTTAAGATTTAACTGAAATGTACATTCTTATCTATAATACACTTCTAAATATTTCAGTAGATTTAAATCTTTTTATTATTATTATTATTATTGCTGGGACAACAGTAAGTATCTAAAGAACCTTTAGCTAACTAGCTAACTGACATCATACCAGGTAGCTAGCATTACGTTTTCTAGCAATTTTAATTTTTCTTTTTTTTTTTTTTTCTTATTATCTACAGATATATCCTGTGTATTCTAACATTACAACAGGTTTTTGTAGCTTCTAGCATTATTGGTCCTAGAAGATTTATTTCAAGGCTGCCATTCTGCTGGTCTTTAATTTCATTACACACAAACACACATAGCTATCTAGCTTGGACTTTTAACATAGCTCATGTGTTAACATTAAACATACTGTTTAATGCAGACTAGCTGACTTTTAGTGTTGTTTCTGTCATTTAAATTCCAGACTACCCGATGAGAGTAAACTATTTATTCGAGTGCTGGTATTTTTGCTTTTATGCACTAGAATTAATAAATAGCAAGCTAACATTATACTGACTGAGGTTGGCACATTAGCATGTTTTGTTATTGTAGCTTTCCAACTCATATAGGTCTCATTTACAGTTTGTTAGATCTCTTTCTCCCAAATAACAGCTCCACATACTGTAAAATAATGGGAAAGAAATATGGAAGAGGTGATATGGCAAAAAATAAAATAAGACAGGCGTTTAAATATGTACAGTACTGTGTCTCCCCACATGCACACATACAACATGCATTTGGCATAGTGCTCTTTATATTAGTAATTTAATTAAATGTTATACTGAACATTATAATAAAGAAAGGGAAACAGTCAGTGCCTAAAGATATAATTAAATAATTAGTTGTTTATGTAATAACTTCAGCAGCGATCTCATTTCCCCTCTCGTCTGTTCCAACCGCTCAGCATTCAGCATCACCAGTATACTCATCACCGACCATCTGTCATCATCTGCACCTGTTTCTCACTGGTTCGTGCCTTATGTTAGATAGGTTTTTGCTTGATCAATTCATAAGTCATTGTGTGACTTAACAAACATTTCTTTGAATCAGTTCAGGTACAGGGACTGGACTGAAAATGAGAGACAAAAACTCTTGTATAAGTCTGGCTCTTTGGAAGCAATTAATGAAAAAATGGGTGTCTCAAAACTACAACACAGTATTGTACAGAATTACTTTACTTCACCAGTACTTCACTTCACTTTGTCCTATTTACTTTGTCTCTAATTCCTACTAAAGCTGTGCCTTGAAGCTTTATCTTTAAATAAAGACTATGTATCGTGTGAATGTGCTGATCAGCTAATTCTCTTAGTACTACTAAATTTTGAATTGATTTCACCCAAACACTTAAATATTTTTGACCGAAATTATGATCTACCTTTCAATCCAGTTAAATTGTCACTTTTAACCCCTTTTTGTAAAGCCCTTTTAACAATCGTCAATGCCGCAAAGCAGCTTTACAGAATCAAAAGCAAATGATAAAAAACGAGTATGAAATTGGTAAAATTAATAAAATGCATGAATCACAACGATCAGAGTTAATTTGCAACATTATAATAAAATCCTTTTGCCATCTGGTCTGTCTGACCTTGGTGTGTTTGTGCCTCCCCTGCCGCAGAGGAGGTCCAGGCAGCTCGAGGGTTCATGCTGACGGGGATCCTGCTGTGTGGCATCGCCGTTCTGGTGTCGTCGGTGGGCATGAAGTGCACAAGGTGTCTGGAGGAAGACGTGGATCTCAAGAACAAAGTGGCCATGGCTGGAGGAGGGTTGTTCATCTTTGCAGGTTTGGATCAATATACAAACGCACCAGCAGTAAACAGTAAAACAATAACTGATGGTGACCTTTTCAGTAAGTCTGAAAAGTTTGTCAAGGCAACTTGTCAGTTTCTGAGTTTCTTCTGATTTCATCCTAATTTGTATAAAATCCCCCAAAATAAAATACCCCAGTGACCATCTCATAATGATATTAAGGCATAAATACGTAAATTCTTTGGTTGGTGTTTCAGGTGTCTGTGCTTTTGTTGCTACCATCTGGTACGGAGATAACGTCAGACGGAAGTTCTTCGACCCCTTCACCCCAACTAATTCAAGGTGAGCAAACATTTTACCACAGTTTTATTTTCTTCATCAAAGACGCATCATTGTCACTGGTTCAGTTTTGCAATTTAATAATACAGAAAATTAATCTGATTTTATTCTGTCTTTAATCTGTTTTAGCTACTTTCCCTTTATTTTCATTCTCCTTTCTATTTTCCGAGCCAGATTTAAGCTTTTGTTTGAAAAATAAAGAAAGAAAGTTTGTATATTTATAATAGGTAATTGTTTGAAACTATTTCCATTCTCATGCATAAAGTTCAAAGCATGTTATCCTGCTCATCCCCTACCTTCATTTGCATATCAAATATATTTCATTTCCTTTAGACATTTGGCAGACGCTCTTATCCAGAGCGACTTACATTTTTTATCTCATTACACATCTGAGCAGTTGAGGGTTAAGGGCCTTCACTCTAAAAAATGATTCTGTGGCCTTGTAAATTTCACAGTTATAAAAAAGTTATGTTACCTTAATAAAATCTCTAAAAGTCACATACATGATTGTTTGAGTTAGACAAATCAAAATAAATGCCTAAAAAAAACAATTATTCATTTTGTCTTAAATTTACACTATAATTTAAGTTTACTTCACTAGTAAAAATCAGTATTTGACTAACTGAATTATATTTTTAACATGCACTTAATATTTTTTGATACATTTCAATCAAAATATCTGGTAATGGAGTAATTGTACTGATTAGTTTCAAGAACTACAATTATAAATTATTCCAACTCAATATTCTTTATGTTTAACAACAAAAACTTAAATAATTGAGTAAATTGCCCTGTGCAAGTGCTCATGGGAAGTCTGGTGTAACATCAGAGACAAAAAGGCTGTGAAGATGTGAGAATGGACATGAAGCATCTGGGACATTCTGGAACATTCCTTACAAATCCTGGTGAGTAAACAGCTAACACAAGTTACTGTAATAATGACTCTGTCTGCCTGCACACACAACTTTATAGGGTGTGTGTTACTGTTCTGAATCCTGTCACAGCCGAGCTCCAGAGCTAACGATAGCTAGCAACAGGCCAGTCCTGGGGTTCAGTGTGATTTAGCTTGTTTGTTCCAACCACCAAACTGCTCAGCTAAAGCGCGGTTAATACAGACACTTAAAATCTGGTGTAAAAGGAGAGATTTAACACCGAGCAGCAGCGCGTGCATGTCCGGGTTTTTTCCGGGTTTCTCGGTGTAAACGGCGGCGGTTGTGCCGCAATATTTGAATTTCTCCCGCCAAATGCGGTGATTTTGCGCAGCCAACCACCACTGTGGCGAGGATATAAAACTAGCATGTTCAAATAATTACCGCGTGTGTACCGGTCCACCTCACACACTGAACCGCGAGTCTGCTCGGTCACTCCGACACTTTAAGGAAGAAACTCAGAACAAATCCGGTTTAAACAGCAGAAATGAGGTGCAGTGTCCGGGTTCTGGCAGTGTTTTATCTGTTACTGTATATGAGTATTTTTTAACATGATTAAACACTGAGCACGCAGCGGCAGATGTTATAAAATAAATGTGCTAAGTACTGTACTAGTAACTAAAGCTATGAAATATAAAGAT
Organism: Clarias gariepinus; assembly: GCF_024256425.1. Lineage (NCBI taxonomy): Eukaryota > Metazoa > Chordata > Actinopteri > Siluriformes > Clariidae > Clarias > Clarias gariepinus. The sequence continues at coordinate 12,318,383 of NC_071100.1, read as the reverse complement.
TTAGTGAAAATACAACATTTCTCTCAGAATTAGATTTGGGAGAAAGTAATATGAAATTTAAATATTGAAGTGAAACATTATGTATGTTCTGATATGTAAGTAAAAGAACCTAAAACTGATTGATTTTGTGTGTGTTTGTGTGAAACATGTTATATATTTTCTATATCTCTTTCACAGCACCAACACCACTAATGAAGAGAAGTTGAATGGAGATAAAACAGGAGGTAAATATCAAGTTTTTTAAATGTTACAGAAGTATTAAATGTGTAACTATTGAATCAAAGATAGAAATAGACTATTAGTCCAAAAAGTATGTATTTGAACGGAAGTACTATTTTACCAGTCTGTTAGACTTTATATTAACAGTCACACTTATACTTATACTATTGTTCCTTTTTCAGGTGCCAGTTTATGGGATGGCGGTGTAAGCTCTGCACATTTGTCGTATCATCAAAAGGAATTCCGATCATTACAGAGTGAAGCATGGTACTGTTGGTCATGGATATTTAGTGTCCTGTCTTCATTTAGACTGTCATTGCTTCTTTAAGACCTGAGAAGGTCTGCACACACATTTGTATGGATCCCACAGTTTGCAGGAAACTGAAGTGAAGGTGTGCAATCTTTCAGATGTAAAATGTGACTCATTAGATTATAATACAAAAGTCTACTTCCCATGTGTTAACTGTATAATACTTGTGGCAGGAGTATTGTTTCTGAGACTGTTTACTAATAACATAAATTCAGCTCCTTGTTTATGATCTTGTTACGTGTCATTTGCAAAGTAAACCAGGTTGAGTTTAGACTTCATGTCTGGTCAAATTTGGCGAATAAATGTTTAATTAAAATGAAAATGTGTGTATTGTTTCTTTCATTCAGTTAAAATATTTAGTAAATGTACTGTAGCACATTTGTTTATTAAATAATAGTATAATTTTCAGTATCTTCTACCTTCCATTTCAATTATATCTACTCAATTATTTTACTCATTTTCACTTTTCATTAACTTCTAATTTTCATTACATTTACTCAATTTTGTACATCATTGTACTAAATATAGTTATTCAGGTCTACTTAATTTTTTTACTGACTTGTACTCAATTCATGATGTATATTTTACATGATTTTTATATTTTTTTATATTTACTCAATATTTTTAAGTGTAAAAATGTTTCACCAAAAAAATTGAGTACAGCACAGTTTTATTTTTTAGAGTGTTGCTCAAGGGCCCAACAGTGGCAACTTGGTGGTTGTGGGGTTTGAACCTGGGATCTTCTGAACCGTAGTCCAATGCCTTAACCACTGAGCTACCCCTGTCCCAAAATATATGCGTATTATGACATAATAACACCCCTTTTTACTTGTTTTACACTATTTCCAGTTTTTCAATGCAACTTTTAACTTACTATATGTCTTAATAGAAAATATATCAACACCACTTCCACACAGACTAGTGAATAGAGAGTAAATACTGTAAAATGGAATCCTATGAGGATTTAATGGCTTTAAAACAATCAGTCACTTTTATCTGGGTAAATCAATTGTTCCCAGTTAATCACAGCAGGACTGCACAGATGTAAATCTGGATGTTCCCACTGTTTACAGGTACGAGTTCGGTAAGGCTCTGTATATTGGCTGGGGTGCGTGTTCTCTCGCGGTGATCGGCGGCAGCTTGCTGTGCTGTACCTGTGGCCAGAAGACTTCAGCAGGCACAGGACCTCGTTACCCAGCGGGCAATCCCAAACAACCCTCACAGCCCGGCTACGTCTAACACTCTGCTCTGTCCATACACTCAGGCTACATCCAGGTCCAAGCTAAAACAAAGAGTTACAGAACAAATCATCAAAGCCACCAGATTCCTTTTTCTTTTATGTATTGCAAAATTACAATTGTAATATTTCTTCACTCAGATCAGTTTTTTTTAATTATTTCTGATTAAATAATGCACTGTCATGCATTAATTATTTTGTCTTGTTTCATCAAAAACAATGGATTGTTAGTTTTTGTCAACTAAATCCTTGATTCAAAGAAATTAGATCAGTTTACACTGATTTTTTTTCCTGCAATGAAACTGTGTTAAAATTCCCCAAAAATTACATTTTAAGCTCTTCGACATTCATTTTTCTCTCCTCCAAATATACCGTACTGTGCAAAAGTATTGCCCCCCCCCCCACATCCCATCCTCCCTTATACATACTGTATTTTGTCCTCAGAGAAGTGTGTTTTGTTTGATAAGCCATACAATGACTTATTAATCATTTAAGCATAAAAAAAACATCTAACTTATGACATGAATCAGTGCAGATGATGACAGATGATCAGGCCGGTGATTATTATACTGCTGATGCTGAATGCTAAATGGTTGGAACAGACGAGAGGGGAAATGAGGTCGCTGTGGAGGTTCTTACATAAACAACCAATTTTTAAACCATATCTTTAAGTATTTATCCTTGCAGCCTGTCACAGTAACACACTTCTTGAATTAAATCTATATAATTTCATTTAATATGAAGAAATCAGGCGTGGCTCAGTACTGTACATAATATTAAAGGAAGTCGACAGTCTAACTGGATATTTCTAACAGAACCTTATGTTGATTAGTGATATATTTCTGATAAAATAATGTTAAAAAACAACTTTTTTACCTTGTCATAAAAAATATTTTTATGACAGAATACATGACAGTGAAGTAAGGAATCAAACAAAAATGGATCTGTTATTATAATTATTGTTTGTTTGTTTGTTTGTGTTGTGAATTAAAGTGCTTTATTACTCTTACACCACAGCAACTGACTGAGTTCTACAAATATTGGTTCATTAAGTGATAATAGTTACTCTAGATGATCTTGAATTTTATCGATTTACAGCTACATGTTTTAACAGATATGCCTGTATGTATGACTTTTTTTTTTTGTATCTTATTTTGTAGTAATGGAAATATAGTAAAAAAAAAAAAAAAAAGCAGATTGTGATGTTGTTGAAAAAGTGAGGACGTGAGGGAGACTTTGCTTAGATGCTCAGACTGCATAAATATTAAAATACATCTGAACAGAATTTAGAAGTTGAATTTACAGGATGCAGAACTCGACAGCGTAGCGGTATAGTCATATTTCATGAGTGTGACCTCCTCACTAATCATAAACTACACATGTTCAAGTCATTTTGTTTTGTGAATTGAATTGTAAACTATAAAGGTTTGTTCTTTTTTTTTTTTTTTTTTTTTATAAATGCTGAAAACATTTTTAATGTCACAAATTAATCCAATAAAATCTTGTTTTTGTACAACACCTGCGATTACCTTTTCTTCTTCTTTTTTTTTCAACTGATGCAAGTAGGCTTAAGGCCCGCATTACACACAGCTTGCAACACAACAACATGTTTACTGCACGGTCACTGTGTCGCTGTGAACATGTTTACGGGTAACAATACTTGCTTTTAGATAATAATTATAGCTTTGTGTGTGTGGTTGTGTGGTACTGTAAGTGTTGAATATTTGTTAAAGCGATCAACAAGGAGCGAAGCGTAAAACCTTGCTTCTTCACTGGAATGCGCTGGAAGGCAGCTGGGTGTGTTCGGTGGTGACAGGAGAACCTGTGGAGACACGTTCACAAGCGCAGGATCCGCAATAATCCCATGAAGATAAGAGAGCGGAAAACATGCCCGTGGGGGATTTTTTTTTGTAGTGTTCTGCTGTAACACAGATACACAGATATATGTCTTATGTGCAGTGTTATAGTTCTACCAAAAAATATATATAATAATAATAAATTTGCATTGACTTATACGGTAGGATTAAATAAAACTGCAAAAATAACTAATATCCTATTAGTCATTTTTATACCATAAATTTGCTTTGGTTTTGTCCACGTTGATGACTAAAATGTTACCAAATCAATATTTCAATTTACCCTTCCCTGCCTTCATTTGCATATGGAACATGATTGGCTCTTATAATTTATGATGTAACAATGTATGATGTTGATTGATGAGGTTACTTTGCATATTTGTTGTGGATTAAAGTTGTGATCTAAACAATTTGTTTCTTGGTTATTAAAACTATCACTTAAAATTGTGAAATTCCGGGCCAACACCGATGTTTAAAATTAACACAGTTACCGGCGTTCTTTTGTTTGGTTACACCTCGTACGTGTTTCATACAGCATACAGTAAGTTCTCATAATGTGGATTCTCATGTGGAGGTATGGTAATGGGAAATAATGCCACCAGGTGTTACCCTTTTTTCAGTTATGCTAAACTAGATTTGAAGAGGAACAAACGCGTGCTAGCAGTTCCGCTCTAAATAACAACCATGCTGAGCTTTTTCCTCCATAAGGATCGGTGTAGCAAATGATTGTTGTATTCTATATTATATATACCATATTCCAGTCACGTGAGATTCTTACTAATGTACATAATGTTGTTACTGTTTCAGTGGCCTATTCTATGTTTTAAATTCCAGAGCATTAGATCATCAGGTGAGAATGCACATACTGTACCTGCACATGATACATGGTGTGTGTTTACTGGTTTAGTGGATCTTTGGTGCTTTACATAGTTGTGTAACACATTACTGGTGGTTAAGGTGTGACTCGGTTTTAGCCAAGCTTTAAAAGAAACGTGAGTCATTTATTTCACTCATTTATATAAAGTTAATACATGAATTAATATATTAAGTATTTATACACTTGACTGTTGAAACCACTATTTGATACATTGGGAAACACTGGAGAAGTGGACCTATAAACTAATAAAAAAAAGTTTTAAAAGCGAAAGGAAAGGGTAGCATATTCAGAAAATATGCTACCCTTAGATAAATATTAAAATGTTCCACAAGCATTAAATGGGAACATTTGAACTTACACTTCCCTGCATCCAGTACATGCACTTTCCTCTGAGTTCTCTATAACCTGCATATCTTGAGCAAATCTGCTGGAGCATGTTAGACAACCAGGCCACAGAGGAACCTGCCCTGACACGAGCTATTCTGTACCCTACAACTCCTGCAAAAAAAAACCCAACAGAATAAGTGTATCATGATTAAAATCCTGCCTTAGCTTATTCATCTTTATTCCTGATAAAAACACTGAAGTTAAAATGACATCAATGGGAGGAGGAGTTTACACTACAGTACATATGACCTCAGGCAGGAGATCCTGTAGTCTGGGCGTGGTGACTCGGAATCGTCTCTGCTCGCTGGATTTCTCCACTGCCTGAGGGCACGTGTGTGTACTGCTGTGGCAGCTCAGGGGGTGGCAGCACTGATCAGATCAGAGTTCAGTGATTATTTAATCTAGGCTGTGGTGTAGAAATACATAACAACAAACACATTTTTTAGGGTTTCAAGACACACACACACACACACACTAACACACACACACACACACACACACACACACACCTACACACACACACACACACACACACACACACACACACACACACACACACACACATACACACACACCAGCATAGGCAAGTTTAAAACAACACTAAACACAACATTTCACAAGAACAGGACCAGACTTGCTGGAAAAAGGTAGCAAATGGGCAAGAATGCAAAATACAGAAAATACATGTACAGAAATATAGTACATAGTCAAATTCTAAATGGATCGATGGATTTATAGATAAATAACTGATAGATGGATGAAGCAATGGATGAACAGAAAAGGTTTATTGGATGGATGAATGAATAGATTAATGGATAGCTTCATCTGGATGGATGGATGGATGGATGGATGGAATAATAATGAACGGATAGATGAACTGAGGGATGGATAATCTAATAACTAGATGGATGAATGAACAGATAAGTGTATAAATAAATGGAAAGGAGGAGAAATGAATGGATGGATGGATGGATGGATGGATGGATGGATTAGGTGGATAAATGAATAGAGGGATGGATTGACTACTAACTGGATGAATGAACAGATAAGTAGAGGGATTAATGGAAAGATGGATGGATGGATGGATGGATGGATGGATGGATGAAATAATAATGGATGGATGAACTGATGGATGGATAATCTAATAACTGGATGGATGAATGAACAGATAAGTGTATGAATAATTGGAAAGGAGAAGAAATGAATGGATGGATGGATGGATGGATGGATGGACAGTGGATGGATGAATTAGGTGAATGAATGAATAGAGGGATGGATTGACTACTAACTGGATGAATGAACAGATAAGTAGAGGGATTAATGGAAAGATGGATGGATGGATGGATGGATGGATGGATGGATGGATGGATGGAATAATAATGAATGGATGGATAATCTAATAACTGGATAGATGAATGAACAGATAAGTGTATGAAAAATTGGAAAGGAGGAGAAATGGATGGATGGTTGGACGAATGGATGGATGGATGGATGGATGGATGGATGGATGGATGGATAGTGGATGGATGAATTAGGTGAATGAATGAATAGAGGGATGGATTGACTACTAACTGGATGAATAAACAGATAAGTAGAGGGATTAATGGAAAGATGGATGGATGGAAAGATGGATGGATGGATGGATGGATGGATGGACTGATAAAAATGGATGTACAGACAGGTTAATGAGTGGATAAACTGATAGAAAGATGGAATGTAGAAATAGATGAAAGAGTTCAGTTGGGGAAAGGTGGATTAAATAGAGGAATGGATAAATAGATGAATAGATGGGTGGATGGATAGAAATCAGTTTGAAAGGTTTCCTGCATGTTCATGTATAAATGTTACATTTACAACAGATTTAATTGTATTATTGATGATAAAACAGAGGTCGTTTTTAGATCTCAGAGATGACATCCATAATGCTCCATGTTTATCTGGTTGGTAAAGATTTGCTCCTGATTTGCATCTGATGCACAGGACCTTAATGTCTCCTTAATGTCATGGAAAGTTATTTTGCTGGAGAAGAAAGATACAGAATGGTTTAAATTGTTTGCTACACCAGCTCACATTTTCATTTCTGCCTCCTGATGTGCAAAAGCCAATCAATAATGCAAAATTCTGGCACATTCTCACGACAGGTCTCGACAATAAACTGTCATTATATGCAGCCGGTATTTATTCAACACAACTCCTTATTTTGACATTTACGTGTTCACATGACTAATGAGATCTTTTGTTTGTGGTCTCTTTTATAGTCAGCTTTCCCCACAAGATGGCACTCATGCATTTCTTACAGATTTATACATTGACTTTACATTTCCCTGCAGACAGCACATTATTATAGACACTCGTCATCCTAATCACAAACTGTTTCAGTGGCTGCCATCTGGCAAGAGACTCCGGTCACTCAGGGCACAAACTGAAAGACTGAATAGTAGCTTTTTTCATCAGGCTATATGGGCATTAAATACACAACTTTAATAATAACTGACAAAATGTAGCTAAATGTTGTTTGTTTTTATCGTTTATTCATTTATTTACCTATTTAATTGAAACTGCACAGTCAGTTAATACGTGAGTCAGTACAACCATGTATGTGAAAGATAAAATTCTTGAATATTGACTATTATACAGTTTTCTTTGTGGTTTATATATTTAATATGCCAGTTTCCTCTGGTATCCTCCCACAGTCCAAAGACATGCAGGTTAGGCTAATTGATTTTCATAAATTGTCCATATTGTGTGAACAAGCATGTGAGTGTTTCTATTGTGTGTGCCCTGCCATGTATTGGCACCTTGTCCAGGGAGTACCCCACCTTGTGCCCTAATTCTCCTGGGATAGGCTCCAGGCCCCCCGTGACCCTGCATACAGGATAAAGTGGTATAGACGATGAGTAAGTGAGTGTTAGAGACTTTTCTGAAATACTCCAATACTTTAGAACTGCTTGATATCAGTTTTTTTCTTTTATTTAACATGAATACCAATATTCATACAATATTATGCAATTATATTCAATTTAATATTATATATTAAATTCAATATTATACAATTTCCTTTTGGGATTAATAAAGGACTCCATCTATCTATCTATCTATCTATCTATCTATCTATCTATCTATCTATCTATCTATCTATCAATATGCGTGGAGGTAAAAACAATACATTTATATCATTAGTTGATTTAAATACTCTACCTTGTTTGACTAAATGGTGTATAAACCTCCTAGCAAAGGAGCCTGAATAAATCCTGTGTTGCTTAGTACGACAAAATTTGATGGCAGATATCACTGGAAACAAAAATAATAATCCACCGCAGTCTCAGAGGCAGATCAGTAGAGCAATTTTTCCTGGAAAATATGTGCTTCATTATTCAGGATTTGCAGTGCGGTGTGAAGCAGCGGTGGATTTAGAAAGGGGTGGCAAAAGATTATCACAGTAAATAAATAAATAAATAAAATGTAAAAAATGATAATAATTAAAAAAAAAAACTTTTTGAAATCATAGCATGCATGTATGCTTCTATCTATCTATAGATCTATCATTCATCTATCCATCATCTATCATTGAATCAAAAATGTTTCATGTTATTTTGCACTGGAATTGACATAAGCAGAGATTCAAATCATACCATGAGGTCACCTGTCTCCCTGTCTCCATCTGTCTCACCATCAGCCCTGCTTCTGTCCCTCGCTTCAGTTCAGCTGCCTCACCTTCCTCTCCATGTTCATTTCTACTTGTTTCTCTTCCCTCATTTCCTCTCTCTCTCTCTCTCTCTCTCTCTCTCTCAGGCTTGCTTTTCCCCAGACCTCAGCCTTTTATGGGCAATATTTTAAACCATATTTTTTTACTTTGTTTTCATTTCCTTTTTACTACTGTGACCTACAGCAGTGAATAAGTTGTTAAAATCCACAAAGGTTATATATCTTGTATAAGTGCTTAAAGGCATTTAAGAATGATCCCAATAAGAAAGTGGATCTCTATCTATCATGCGACATTACGGAACATACACACCACCATTACTGAATCCCATTTAGCAAATTATACTGTAGATGTACCTGAGTTTAACTGGTGCAGTCCTTTCACGACTTGACAAAGCTCTTATTTCAGCTGGAAATACCGCAGAAGTTCACGACGTGTCTTGTACAGCGGTGTGTGTGTGTGTGTGTGTGTGTGTGTGTGAAGTGTTCTGAAAGCGTTCTTGTTTGTTTCAATCCTAAAAAACTTATGGACATAGCTGTGGTTTTGTTTTCCATTCACAGTGCTAGGAACTATAAAGTTGGGGTGGGGGTTGGTTGGTGTGGGAGGGGGGGGGTATGAGGGGCAAGCATATAGTAGGGAGGGCACCTGCCCCCCTACTTGCCCCGTGCCCCTTGTAGATCCGCCCCTAAGGTGGAGGAACAGTAGGTTTTCTGTTTCTTCTAAATAATGCTTACATACATTGGACCTTACCTACAGCATTTAAACGTATTTCTCATGAATAGTGAATGAAAACTCACTCGGATCATCTGGTTCATTTTGCTGGAAAACATATAGTTGTGTGCAACTCCTTTTGAATGATTTTAAAAAGTGGGTCTATTTGGCATTCGTCTACAAAAAGGAAGTTAAAATTAATATTACAGATTTTATTTTTATCACAAGCTCAAAAGTTTGCATCTGGTTAACAGACACTAGTTAATTTATTGTGCATGTGCTTCAGTAAAGTGTCTAAGAACATAGAACATTTAACGTTTGTATTATTTTTTTTATTATAATTTATGATGTTTCGTTAATAATAAACTCGAGCCCTTCCAAAAAAACACGATTTCACACATCGTAAAACGAAGAGATTATTGGTGGAAAATATTGCTTAAAAGAAAAATGCTTGGGGAGACTGAAGAGAAACAGTGATATAAAATACTGGGAAACACTTCACTTCACACATCTACATTGGAGGTCAACATCTAGGGTGCAGTATTGAATAGATATGAAAATAACCAGCCTTTTTCCTGCTTTCAAATCTGATAATGATTCTCAGCTCATTCCATGATGTTTTTTTTTTTTTTTTTTGTAGAAAAGTTAAAAGAGCATCTGCAATTCATTTATTCATTCATTCTAGTTCAGTTCAATTTTTTTCCATGGTCAGAGCTTTAAATCCAGTTGGATGGAATGCACCCTGGATGAGATGCAGAGCACCAAGAACATACACACACCTTAAAACAATCACCAACCATGCATGGCATACAGTAGCTAATCCACACGCCAGCATGTTTTGTGGTTGTAGACAGAAATCAGAGTCAACCTCATAAGGATGTAATGCAAAACGTTACACAGAGAGAAACCCGAGCTTTGGAAGGAATGAGCGACCCTCAATCTCTGGGCTCATTGCAACTGCAGGACATTGGTGAGGTCCACTAACTCATTAAGGTCTTCATGAGATTGCTTCCTTGTGAAACTGGTGATTTGTTGTATGTTCAGCTACTAACAAGCCAACAATGGAGCCCAAGGCTTAGATTAAGCCAACTGGTGTTTCCAAAGTGCCTTGGTATAGGCTCCAGCCCTCCCATGACCATGTGGTATAGAGAATAAGTAAGTGATATTTTTTCCCAACAATTGATGAGATATAACATAAAATACCTCAATTTTAGCCATGCGTTAAATTATACCAAATGCACCTGTGCCCTGGACATATCTATGGTAGAACTTAATGTGAGCAGTCTACATTAAACACTCAACAATCCAGCTGTAAGCAGTTCCCAAACATCTCACCGTTTCTTCTTTTTACACCAAAGTGTCTGTACTGGTGATCTTTCAAACCTTAGCACACATAGGTATGCTTTTTACATCTGGCATTTTCACACTCTGATTTTTATAAAGGTCTTGGAACCTGGAGCCAGCCTGGTTAATATTGGTCAGAAGCCTTTGCACAGCTAATTTCTCTTAAACTCAGCTCTGTATGGTGGTGACTGACATACCAGAGATGGTAGCTTAGTGCCACGCTAACCTCGTCAGTGCTCGTTTTCCACTGAGCAGATGCAATGTTGGAAGAACTCAGGCTTAGCTCAGTCTCTTAAAATACACAAAATGTCCCCATTCAGAACCAGTCTGATGTTTTCCAGGCCAAACAGAGCAAAGCCAAAGATGACACCTACCCTTCACGAAGCTCCTCATGAGAGACCTTATTATTTAATGCTGCTGGACATCAACACCGGGTCCTGTATATAGAAGTGGCCTGATGACAGGTTTTAGGCCCCAGTGAGATGTCTTGGCAACCAGTAATAGGAAATTTTCCACCTGGGGTCCTGCAAAGACCTCAGTCTTAAAGGGACTCTCTGCGCAACAGGGTTCTGTTCACAGACATGCTAATGTAGTAGTATCCGTTATATTGACTTAGGACTTCTTATATACCATATATACACTGAGTGTCTATCTGAATTTTTAGTCATTTTTAGACAAGTTTGTGAGAAAACCCAAAACCTAAGGGGGAAAAAAAGTCTTTTTTTTTCCATTTCTGCACTGGACAGGGCTTACACAAGCAAGTCAAAATTTCCCCCTAGTTGTCAACTCATACACTAATAGTCCCGCCCACAGCTTGACGCCCAGCTCTGCTCAAGTCCATCACTAACTGCTTATAGATAACTTCTTAGTTATAGTTTATTTTTATTTTTATTTTATTTAGTGGGCTTTGTCCCTTTCTATTCTATGGGTCACCATATTGGATCATCTGGTCCACAAGATCTAACTCATATTCTTTATTTTCAATGCTGGATGCCCTTCCTGTCACTACCCACCACATTGCTTCTGGATCTCAGTGGTAAACATATAAACAGTTGGAGTTAAGGGCCTTGCTCAAGGGCCTAGCAGTGGCAAATCTGCAGTGATGGTACTTGAACCCCCGAACTTCCGATCGGCAACCCAGGGCCTCAACTGTTTCAACTTTCATATTATTAAATGTCTGAAAATTAATTGCCTGATTAAGGCCCCAAAAAAACAGATGTTTCTAATCCCGGCGTTCTGATTGGCTACAGTAGGTCAATGCCCATCCAAAAAGGGGTGTTTTGGAGCAGTTCATTTAAAGTTCGATAGACCAAAAGGAAATCAAGTGGCCAAAATACTTGATCTGAGTTTTTTCCTTTGGAAGGAAAATTAAATGGCACATTTTGGCTACCTCGGAGTCTTAGGGAAACCTTTGGAAAGAAAGAGCATAAAATGTGTCCTTTTAGCTGACATTTAAAAACCAGAGTTGGACACACCCCTGAGGACAAACATGAAGTTTTAATTGCCAGCACCTCTGATCTTCTGACCAATCAGACTATAGATAGATATCAATGGCACTATGGTACAGTCGATTGAGACTTGAATAAAAAGAAATAAACACAAAGATAAACAACCAACAATATTGTGATTCATATCATCAGTGATTTCCTCCTTCCTGTGTTATTAAATATGGATGGCATCGCTGTGAAACATTTGGCTGAACCTGCCTTGCCTGGCATAGGCATCTCAGAGAAACTAAAAGTAGTCCAAGAATATTTCAGTCTGCCATGTTCAGGACACGACACTGACCCGTTGGCCGAGAATGTTTGCTCATGTGTATTCAGGATTGTGAAAAGATTCCACATGAAACTTTCTCCTGACTAAGGAATAATCCACCTAATCCTACAGCCACAACTGACATGAGACCTCAGCGGAGTGTCCAGCTGCAGCGGAGACGCGTCCAAAAGGTTCGACTCATAAATCGACCTAAATGGAGCTGAGTTGCCAAGTACATAAAAACTGGCCATGGAGAATGTATAGCACACACATGCTGAGGACTGTCTAAACGTGGACTCTTGGGCTCCTCACGTCTCCACAGGATTTTTTATTTTTTTTATATTTAATGACTTCGGGTGACATCTTTTCATTTCAGAAGTCTAGAGATTTATTATTGTTCATAAATATTTAAAATCAGCATAAGACATCTGATCCATAAAGCCGGTTTGAGAGCGCTGTGCCGGGGACCCCTCTACACGATTATACTACACAAAGGGATTTAACCCGTGTCTCACTCCTTTCTCTTACATGCAAATCTTTTTAAAGTCTGTGGAGCAAAAACAGGGAAAAACTGGCCCACACATTCTCTCCAAACGTCCTCCAGAAACTTCGGGTTCAACTACGCTCCATCCAGGATTACAGTTACCTGTTACTGTTAATAGCTATGGTTTTAAATATCTACTGTATGTTTTTTTTTTTTTTTTCAATATTTCTGATACTAGATTTCTAGGTCATCTGAATGGTATCCTGATATTCTTAAAGTGAATGTGGATGACCGGGTTATTGATCAGAATTGCAACAATTGCTTTTTTTTTAGACAGTGTGAGTATTTATTTATTTTATCTATTGATTGATTAAAATATATAACCTATGTTGTGTGTCACGTTGATCAATAAAATAAGTGCCTCTTTCACTGAGCCTAAGAACATGGGGAAAATAATAATAATAATAATAATAATAATAATAATAATAATAATAATAATAACAACAACAACAATAATAATAACAAAAATAATAATAATAATAATAATAATAATAATAATAATAATAAATGCTCAAATTTTTGAGCAATTTCCCTCTGGGATTAATAAAGTTATTTGAATCTTGAATAATAATAATAATAATAATAATAATAATAATAATAATAATAACTGAATGTTAGGTGCTAGTCTACACATGCTTTTAAGGCATTTCATACAAAAAAAGGTTGTTAGCAAGGCAGTGTTACTTACTCCATTTTTCATGAAGTGCTAGATCAAGACCAAATCTGTTCATAAAACAAAACATTCCTTGGCTTTTGGATCTCCTCCCTTTACCCCTCTGGCATAATGGTTCTTGTTATACATGTTGAGAAATCAGGATTTTTACGATGAGCTGCAGAACTTTAGCTGAAAGTTTAACAGCAACACCTTTTTTTTCTCTCTCTTATTGCATGATCTTGGCATTTGGCTCATTCTGTCATGAATAATCTCACTGGAGCGACAACATGACGTCCCAGCATATTAAATGAAACCCAAGTGATACACATTACTAAAGAGAAATTCTAACAACTGCTTTACATCTGACAGATATTAAGATTAGTGCGTGATCAGTCTGTATTAGTTCTTCGCACATCAACAGGTGTATGAAGCTGTTGAAGGTCTTAATCATCTGAGGGCCTATCGTCTCTGGTCTTGTATCTGTTACTCCTTTGGCTCACACTATCTTCCCAAACAACTTATTATATGGACAGGATACAGCTGAGCAATTGAGAGATAACGATAATTAATGATGTAAGGATTTAAAATTGTGGTTTTGTGATCTGCCAAACAAAGCCTCCAATGGCCAATTTAGAGATTTTATCCAGAAAAATCACCTAGAAAACAAATATAGTGACTCATTTTTGCAGTATGTGGACATCTGGTCATTATATCCACAGGAGATTTCCCCTCCACTATTCTGGAAAGACTTTCAACTAGACTTTGAAGCATGGTTTGGGGGATTTGTGTTCATTTAGCGAAAAGAGCATTAGTGATCTGTGGGGAGGCTCCAGTTCCAGTTCATCTCAAAGCTGTTAAGTGGAGTTGAGGACAGGTCTCTTTTCAGGACAATCAAGTTCTTCTAATTCAACCTTTCCAAACCATGTCTTTGTTCTGCATAAGGAAATTGTCATACGGTAACATGTTTGGACTTCACGTCAAACCATGACATTCTATACAAGAAGTTGCAGAATAACTGCATATGGCTGTGACGGCCAGGTGTCCACATACTATTGGCACAAGTGTGGACAAGTGTATGTATATCTGAATTTGTAACATGTCATGCAAACTTTCATGAAGAACCAACAAAAAGTTGGAAACGTTGGTACCATTTTCTCCCAAACCTCCTCAGATCCCAATCACACCAATACAAGTGTTGTATTTCTTACATACATGTGTGTGTAGCTTCTGAGGGACTGCTCCTCTGACAGCTCTGTAAAGCACACAGCATGAGATCTGTTTAAGAAAGCCTGCTTTAGATGTAATCCAAGGAAGGGTGTGTACATGTACATGTAAAAGTCATCATCTGGAAAAGTCTATGATCCAAGACTCTAAGAAAATACATCAGTCCGAGTTAAAGCAAAACAACCAGTAATGACTGCTGAAAATATCCTTCCAGCTGTCAGTCCACAGCTGGATCAGCACCAGATAAGCTGGAATAGGAACCACTGCCATTTCAATCCCAAAATTCCCACTCCAATCATCCAATTGATGCTACAATGTTGAAAAATGAGTTGTAGAATGAGTAAGTCATGATAAAACGAGGGGTGTTTAAGTCAAACAAGGACTTTTGTTTGTGTAGAACAGGGGTCTTCAAATCCAGTCCTGGAGGGCCAGCGACCAGCACAGTTTGTAATTCACCAACACCTAAACACACCCACTGAACCTAGTAATTAACAGATTAGTTAAATTAGCTGTGTTTGAGAAAAAGAATCACCAAACTGTGTCGAACACTGGCCCTCCAGGACTGGATTTGGAGACCCCTGGTGTAGAATAGCAGAACACAGTTGAGAGAGTAAAACCTCCCTTTATTTCTCTATATAATCTCCTGCTACACTAGTGCACTTATCCCAGGGTTTGTTGGGATAAGCGTCCCTATTTGAGCCACCTCGGCCGGGATCGTCATTCATGGAGGTACGGTCTTCTGAAAACGAGTCTCGTCACTGTACTGTGCTTAAAGTCCTCCATAAATGTCAATCAGTTTTACGCCTTCATTCACCAGAAATGTCATCACAAGTCCCGGATTGACTTGAATGCCCCTTGTACTTATCACTTTTGTTAGATGAACATTTTAAAACAAACTTTTGATTTAATAAAGGACAGAATGTAGTTCCTATAATTTAATATTTGCATTTAAAGTAATTGGCAAATTACAATGAAATTAATAACACTAAAAAATATACAGATTATTATAAACAAACCCTTTTGTACTGAAAATCTTCCTATGTCGGAACACTTACAGTTACCGATTTCCCAGAGGTTCCGAGACCCTGGAGACTCCTTCCACAGATGTTATGGAAATCTCCACCATATCAGTTATACATTTCAACACAGCACCCATACTGTGAGCATGGCTAATTAAATTTAAATCTAATGCTAAACTTTGCCTTCTGTTTGACCCGGTTAAGGTCGAAGTAAAGTTTCTATATCCCGAGTAATTGCTTTTCCCTGTAACTTTCAATGAACTGTTTTAAAGATGTTTATGTAGAAATAAACCTCTGTGACTGTGAACTAAATAGACTCAGTTCCCAGCTGTTTTTCTATAAAAACGCAGCTACATTTAACATGAAGGGTGTGCGGTCGGCACTCAAATCGGTCACTATAAGTTCAACAACAACATTTCACCGTCTTATTCCGAGCTGATTAAATTTTACCCATTGTTGTGATACTTTAGAGAAATATGACTACAATCGCTACAATCATCATTTATACAATCTTTTTTGTAATCTTATATGTAATCTTATTCTTGACCAATTGCCATGCTATGTCAGGAGTAATGGAACCTTTTTCTCCCGAATAATAAAAGAAAATCTGTGTTATTTCAAAAGTGTCTAGCAAACACCCCATAAAATCCAAGCCTGCTAAAACATTTTACCGCAGTACGTTCTGCTTCGTGGAAGAGCTTTAAATTAACACCGGAAAAAAAAGAAAAAAAAGGTCCAGATCCGGTCCCACATTCTGTCGGCACACAGATATTAACTGACTACTCAGTGGTGAGTGATGTGTTTGCAAGACTTACAGGTCATGTCTGAATAACCTAATTATATTGACACAGCCATCCACCACACTGATCAGTTTCCAAGAGAACTTTATTTTCGCTATCGAAGGTTCTAGCAATATGATACTCCTGCCTGCCTGGTCGAGGTCAGGGATGCATAATATTTCGAAGACAAGGAGCATTCAAACTACGTTGACATCTGAGGCTCCTTTAAGTCCTTGCGGTCCATGAAGCAATCTCCCTTTGCTTGTGATTATCGCCCACGGGGATTTGCGACTCCTGAGATCAAACACCACGTTCCCTGTGCTTTTTCCGGGAAAGAATGTGAACTTCTTTGAATTTTAGAGGAGAGTAAAAAAAATTAAAACCTTATAACCTTGAGCAAAGTTTGATTTCACTTCCTATTTAACCATTCTTCCCCCACTTACACCATCTCTCCTCCCTTTCCTTATTTTCTTTCTGAGTTCTGTTTGGGTTTTGAGCAATCTGGTTCTCGTTGTCTGTCCTCATACCCTTCGGAGGCCCTTTGCTAGGTCTGCAGTTTTCCTTTTTTTTTTGGTTGTTTTTAAATATCACGACCAGTGAACGACCAAAATTAGGCTATAATTCTTTCTTTTCTTTTTCAGGCAGCCTTTTTAAGATGGTCAAAACACTGAGCTCTGGATTTGATTTGTTTTGGAGTTTTTTTCCCCACAGTACACTTACATCATCAGGGTTTGTTTGGATCTGAATAAATCTTGATAGTCTAAAAGTCATAAAGTAGGGTGGTTTGCTAAATGTGAGAAGAACCATGTGAAAACTAACATTAAGTGTCTTATATACACATTATCACTGAAAGCGATTCTGCTCATCACTATTCAGCAGAAATAGAGTAACCTAAGCTGAGCACAGATCTGGATCTGTGAATTTTTCTTTTTTTATACAAACATTCTTGCACTTTCTAAATCTGTATCTAAAGCTGGAGTTTATTCAAAGTCTACAGTACACTATCATCAAAAAAAAAAAAAAACTATTTGGTTTTATGACATTTCTTTGTTCACACTGTTTCTTTAAATCTTTAGATTTTGCAAATGCACCACCTGGAAGTTGAAGAATGGGGGTCATGTCCAATTCTGTTCCAAAACTCAAAGCATGTTTGATTTACCTCCTGCAGTAAGGTTGATTCACTGTCGATCTGCTTTTTCATTGCAGCTGTACCATATTGGCTGAGGTCACCCCCCTTTCAAACCCTACCAGACTGGTTGGTTTGGAAAACAATAAAGTGTGAATGATGTGAGCTTTCCTGCCTAAAGAACTGACCAAAGGGGAAAATATACCAGGATTCGGTTCAACCTGACTAACCACATGTTCAGATGGATGGTCTACCCCTTGCACTAGAAACTGGCTCCGGTAATTTGGACTAGTGGGAAAAGGATCTGATGAGCCAGTTCATGAGGTTTGGCATTAAGGCTCATGCTAGACTTGTAAAAGGCATGTTCCACTGGACCGAAACCTCTGGGCAAATCCCAAAGGATTGAAAGGATTTTTTCACAGTTGGAAGGGAACATCTGTAGAACACTGTGCAGGACCTGGAATATGTGGCCAAAAAAATAACCTACAGTATAACTAAAGATATATACTGTTTAAAGTGACATACAAGTAAAATGTGTTTTAATTTAAAAATCTGGGCTGACCTTCTTAGCCTGTTGTAAGCACAACCCCGAACAGGAAAAGTGGAAGAAAAAAAAGCTAATAAGTTCTAAGCTAAGCACGATGGCATTTTAACAACATCCCTCATGAAGAAATACAACCAAAGAAACCTCATGTATAATCTCTAATCATTATGCAATGTGCATAAATGCCTTGTGTGCCAGGGAAGTCCCAAAGGTCTGGGCTTGTAAAGCTGATAGAATTGGCCATTTTAGTTACTTGAAAGAGAAATCGAGTTTTATCCCAGCTATTCCAAAGGTTTTGGATTTGCAGTTTTGCCACTGCGTATGCACAAAGATTGGGGATTCAGATTATAGTTTTGTTTCTGTTTCAGTCAATAGGTCTGATCATCATGCGTATGGCTTTCATGGAGTAGAAGCCTCCTCCGTAGTCCGCCCAGAAGATGCCATCTTGGAACTTGTTGCGATACACACCACCAGAGTACCACACGCCATTAAGGTTGGCCTGACCACATGCATTGTACCACCAGCCACCTTTATGGAAGTGAGCACAGTTTCCTGTAAGAAAGGAAGATACTGTATGAGTAAGACAGTTTGTGCTTTGGACTTGAAGAATGACTTTTATGTAACAACCAGCCATCAGTGGAGCACTAATAAGTCTAAATTCAACAATAACCTGAGAAGGCATCCTTGTCTCGATCCAGCGTGGTGAACTGTTTGCCATTATGGCTAGTTAAAGAATCCCCAGCATTGCCCTGGTAAACGCCCAGACGCAGGCGGTAGGATTCACTCTCAGGCTCCAGATGGAAGCTGCTGTAGGCTGCATACACTTTCTTTTCCATCCAGTCCTGAAGCTCCACCAACAGTTTGTAATCTCCCTGTTTTCCTAAGTGGTATATATTCTCCAGACCAAGCCAGTGTTCGCTGTCTATATTGCCAAAACCTTGCTGGAGTGAAATGGAATGAAAATAAATTAGGTTTACTACACGGATTCAAACAAAAAGGGAAGCTTGTTACTGTTTAAGAGAATCATTTCATTAACCTGCTGTAAACAAAGAACTTGGTAAAATCTTAAAGGGATAGTTTTTTATTTTTCAGGACTGCCTTAAATCTAAATTGAGGTGGTTGTTAGACCACATTGCAATAGGTCTAAAAGTGAATGGCTGCCAAAATCTTACTTGGAACTTGATCTGATTAGACTTCTGCAGAGTCCAATCAGATTTTGGCAGCTGTGCACTTTTCAGGTCAACACCATAGATGTATTTTCCAGGGAAAGGAAAGAGTTAAATTTGTACTAAGTACACTATAAATTTTTAAGATTCCAATTCGATTAAGCTCAGTGGGATTAAATGAGTGCAGAAGCTTCATATAAGTCTCAATTGAACTTTCGAGTGCATTTTTGCATGGAATCAGGGTTGTGGAATTGGACCCTGGTTACTTACATTGAACTCATATTCCGAGTGACGCAGCCTGTGAACAGAGCAGGAAAACTTATAACAACCAAGACCTACAGTATTGTAATATACTTACTTAGGGTCGATGTGTTATCTTACTAATCGGTAGGGTGCTGTTGGGCCATTGACCACACCCTTAACCCTGTCTGCTCCAGGGGCACCGTACAGTATAATGGCTGACCCTGTGCTCTGACCTCAGCCTACTAACAACGCTGGGATATGTAAAGAATTAAGAATTTCACTATGTACTGCTGAACTTAAATTACCATCAATTTTGATTAATAAAATTTAAATAAAAAAAAAATATTTCTTTAAATTACTTGCATACAAATGCATGCAAAACCAAACCACCGGAGCTCCTGGATAAATGATGTATTTGATTCCTCTAAAGCAAAACTTGATGTGAAAAATGCTGATATCTTAGTCTGCCTGAATTGCAGTTAACCACATACAAATATTGGACAGCGACTATGTTATTTGTGCGTGTTTTTTACGCAAGCGAGCGCAATTTGTGGCCAAATATATTTCCTTAAGAAAAAGAAGTAACATAAACCTATTGGTTCAGAACGAGGTTTTCCATTAGGACCTGGAATCATGACAAACGTCTTGAGGTTTTAAGAGTCATCTTTCACTTGTATGTGTGGCTGTGTGTGAGACAGGAGAGAAGCATGCTGAGAGACAGTGTTAGGTAGGAATAATGGGGCGTCACATTTCTGGCGTAGTTGAACAGTACCCTCAATCACACATGACAGCTTAGATAGCATGCATCTGTTCCTGAGAGATCCCCATGCAAGAGAACCCACAGTCTGGAAAGAACATAAAGAGGTTTGGCACTGAACGTGCCGTCCTGCTTTGCTGCCTTATGTTACTTGACACTTTGTAAAAGTGAAGCTACTTTTCTTTAGCACACAGGGATGTGGAAGAATATTGGAGACCGGGGTGGAAATACTTGTGTAATTGTGCTTACTACTATACTTGTTTTGACATATTTATACTTTACTTGATTATTATTGAATTACAAATTGTAAAGGTTTCTTCTTTTCATCCACCTAATGTCTGAGTGCTAAATATCAACTGAAGAGACACTGTTTCATATACAATCTCTTCAGTTTAGCCTCAGTTTAGCAAACAATTCCTTCAGTTTAGCATTGAATCACTTCATATTAGCATCCAATCCTTTCAGTTTAGCATCCAATGCCCTCATTTCAGTTTAGCATACAATTCCTTTAGTTTAGCATCAAATGGCTTCAGTTTAGCATCAAATCCTTTCAGTTTGGCATCCAATCCCTAAAGTTTAGCAATGAATTACTTCAAATTAGCATCCAATCCTTTCAGTTAAGCATCCAATGCCCTCATTTAAGTTTAGCATACAATTCCTTCAGTTTAGCATCAAATGGCTACAGTTTAGCATCAAATCCTTTCAGTTTGGCATCCAATCCCTAAAGTTTAGCAATGAATTACTTCATATTAGCATCCAATCCTTTCAGTTAAGCATCCAATGCCCTCATTTCAGTTTAGCATACAATTCCTTCAGTTTAGCATCAAATGGCTTCAGTTTAGCATCAAATCCCTTCAGTTTGACATCCAATCCCTAAAGTTTAGCAATGAATCACTTCATATTAGCATCCAATCCTTTCAGTTAAGCATCCAATGCCCTCATTTCAGTTTAGCATCCAATTCCTTTAGTTTAGCGATGAATCCCTTCAGTATAGCATCAAATGGCTTCATTTTAGCATCAAATCCCTTCAGTTTGGCATCCAATCCCTAAAGTTTAGCAATGAATCACTTCAGATTAGCATTAATTCCTCAAGTCTAGTATCCAGTGCATTCACTTTAGCATCAAATCCCCTCAGTTTGGCATCCATTCCCTAAAGTTTGGCAATGAATCACTTGAAATGCTAATCCAATTGCTTCAGTTTAGCATCCACTGCCTTCAGTTTAGCGCCCAATCCCTTCGGTTTACCATCGAACCACTTCAGTTTAGCCTCCAGCCACTTCACAAGCTGATTAATGTATAAATCCTGCATGTTCATCATCTATTAACATGAACTCTTTGCTAATGCCAGATTAAACAAGCACTTATGCCAAAATCCAAAACAAATTTCCAGCGCCTGAATGAAGCTTTCAGGCAAAACGTCATAGTAGATTTACACTGAAACTTCTTTTAAAAGAAATAATGAAAACCTGACATTAACTGATATCATTTTTCTTTTCAATGAAAATATTTACTTTTTAATATTTATAAAGGACTTAGCACAAACTAGCAACTCTGTTATTTTTGCTTAGGTACATTTTTGGCGGGATATTTCCATTTGCAAAAGTTTTTGACACACTGTTTATACTTTTATAAGTTTAGGTTCTCAGTAATATTTCTATTTCTGAATAAACCAAAAAAATTGAACTTTGGAACAATCTTGATCCTATTACTAAAAAGAATTGAGTTACAGTATAAAATTACTAAGGATAGAGACAAGCTTTAAACACTTTACCTTATAACTCTCCCAGTTTCTGAAAAAATTAACAGATCCATCTTTCCGTCTCTGGATGATGGTCCAGCCTCCATTGTCCACATCTTGTTCACACCACGCTTGAAACGGCCTGTCACTCCCATCTGGTTTAAGAAGGTACATCCCACTGGCGGAATGTCCGGCCTGCATAGCATGAAGGCAGTCGCGGAAAGGACCTCGAAATCAGAAAGAGTATGACAACAAATAAATGCCCCGTTCAGATATATGATATAATATGATATAATTCCCACATACAATAGATATCCTAAAGAGAACAGATCCAGAAATAGATTATTTAACTTGGCATGAGTGGAACATCTTACTAGGATACTGCAGATGTGTACCCAAGGACTGCTGATGTAATCATTAAGTCTACAATTTCAGAAAAAAAACACATCCTTGTACAAACTTGTTTTTTTTACTTTTTAGTGTACCATTCTGCTAGGCCTATGGTTTATAATAGCACTTTCCTTTTCCCTAGAAGAAAACAGACTTCTTTTTGAGTCTGGTTCCTCACACCCCATGTCATCTCAGAAAGATCCTGTCCACTGTTGCCTCTAGCTCATTAGGAATATAAATCTATAGTTACATGTTGATTTCTGCAAAGTCGCTTTATGACAATGTTGAAAAGTTTTAAAGGGAGTTTCTCATAAGGGTTTTAACCTAGGCAATTACTTTTCTTAAGGTTAAATTCATCATCTGGAACAGAACATGAAGAGAAGACAGGTAGAGAGTAAACATAAACACAGGCACTTCCTACTTGTGGTTTTGGCGCGTTAACATTTGTGCTGAGTGCATGGTAAAATATTTTGATAGCTAAAGAGGCATTGCTATAGCATACTTTGTGGTCTGTTAGATTGAAAGACAGCAGAGTCCTTAAAATATGTCTAAAAATGTGCAAAGTCTGGGTTTCAGGCCAAGAAGTTGACATTTGGACTATACCGTAATTTCAAATAAACGAAAAGGTGTGGACTGGTTCTGTAATCCCACTTCCACTTCAACCCAAAGAACGTCTGACCAGTGCCCACTCAACCAATACCAACACCAATTAGAGAAAAGATGCAAACTTTAAGTGTACAGAATTATAATAAATGTCCCATCTTGTATACTTATTTTATTTATGCATTGCAGATGTCATAGACCCAATTGAACACTTAACCATCCCTTGTGTCACAATTTTTCCTAACACTAGATATTGTACATTTACAGTATAATTGATTATCCGATAAAGTTTGATTCTCAATTACCTTCAGAGCTAAAGTTCCCAGATAGTGTTCGTTTGAGTTCCAGGGTACTTTCAGTGGGTTCTGGTCCTGCTCTGGATCCCCTGTCCCTGTGGAAAGCCCGACTGTGGACCCTCTGGATCTCATTCGAAAAACGGGGTACATGCACTGGAATGTTTTCTGGAACCACCTGAACAAGCGGTGGGGGAAGTGGCTCCTGCCTGCGGTTTCCATACACCTGTAGACACCGCTCTTCCAGAGCACCAATCAGAACAGACTGATTATTGACCACAGCAGCAAGAGTCGAGAATCTGGCCTCAAGATCCCTGTATCGTGCTGAAAGTCGCAGTGCCTCTGCTGTGGCATTGAGAATGCGGCCTTCAAGTTGTGCAAGCTCCAGAGAATTGTCCCGTTTGCGAATTATCTCATGCAGAAGCTGCATGTAGAGCTGTGTAACGCGGGAATTCATGTTACGAGACTCCTTCCGCAGCAATTTCATCTCATTCACCATGTTGCCATCCACATCCACGACCAGCCGCAGAGTATCTATCTCACGTCTTTGCTTGGACATTAGCTCACGGACATCTGCTATGTCCATCCTGTTGACACGATCTTTGTCTGGAATTGAAGGTCCACGACTTGCACAGATAGGACCTGTGATCTTCTGCTCAGGGACCAGAAAGGTGTATGAGCACTTTTTGGGACCATCTTCTCCCTTTTCTTCCCAGGCCCTCCGTCTCCGAGACAGGCCCATACTTTGTCCCAATGTCCAGGCACAGAAGAGGACACAAAGGCTCCAGGAACTGGGTCCCATAGTGATTGTGTTCAGCACTTGCACAAAGTTTCACCTTAAAACAAAATAAAAAAAAAAAAAACTCATCACATTGTTTTTTTTTTTTGCATATATATTTATAATGAATAAAACAATATCTAAGTCACTCTGGATAAGCACAACTAGTAAATGTTATAAGTCTATGAACAATATGTACATTAAATTAGTTTAATTCCAACATGTTTTCATTTATCATCCTGAGGTTGCAAGTTTGATTCTTGGGTGAGGCTACAGCCATCCATAACCAGGAGCCTAGAAAGCGGTTTGGCCATGGGCTTTTGTGGCAGAGGAGTTGGAGTCTAATCACAATCTCCCATCAATCATATCAAGACTAGCCCAATATGGGCATCTGTGAGATCATGCAAGTGGAAGGGGTGGAAAGTTAAGTTAAGCCTTTTGTCACATTTACACAGCACAGTAAAATTCTTTTTTCGCATATCGCAGCGTAATTGGGGTCAGATCGCAGGGTCAGCCATGATACAGATCCCTGGAGCAAATAGGGTTAAGGGGCTTGTTCATAGGCCCAACAGTGGCAACTTGGTGGAGCTGGGAATTGAACCGCCGATCAGTAACTTCTTAGCCCCATGAACTACCACTACCCCCAAAGTGAACTGCCCCTAAAGTGAACCTTCTCCAGATACGAACCAGGGATCAGCTGCTTTCAGTGCAGATGCTTTAACCATTTTGCTATATGGGAAGCTGGGATAGTATCTTCTCTCCAATTGTGTTGTGCTGCTCCTTGAAAAGATGTTGATACGAGCATCAAATGCCTTAAAGGAAGCATGTGTGGGGCAAGGCTAGTTTAATGGTTAAGGCTTTGGACTATTGCTGGGGGAGATCCCAGGTTCAAATCCTGCTATCTCCCAGTTGCCACTGTTGGGCCCTTGAGCAAGGCTTTTAGCCTGCAACTAAAAATATAAGTATACATATGTTTGGTTGTTGATGGGAGTGCCCTAATAAGCTTATTAATGAGATATAATAATTAATAAATATGCTTTAATCTCATATGTATTACACACATGTCATTACAAAAATGCAAGAGCAGCAAGAGTGCTCATTTTTAAAACTCATTTTTAACTCTAACTTATCAGTGGAATGAAAGGTTCAGTGCTCTTGTGTGTATCAGATCAAAGTAGCACTTTAGGTTGGATTTAACAGTCAAGATGCATGCTACTGACTTCATATCTTGAGTTTGATAAGGTGCAACATGAAGCACGAGCCTTTCATTAGGTTTGAGGATAAAGTGCCTGCAGATGTTTGTGTGTGTGTGTGTGTGTATGTATGGGAGGGTTATATCTCAAGAATTTTGACCCTTAAATTGGGGTAGCTTTCCAAAAAGAGGATGAAAATCCTTCTCCTAAATCGAATAAACTGAATATCCTTTTTGTGAGTATATCTGTATTAAAAATATGTCTGGATCATGTATCAATAGAAGTAGCTTTAAATGTAAAAGAAACACCTGTGTTATGTGTGAAAAAGCGAGCCAAGATACACCGTTTCATTTTCCAAGAGAATGTCTGTCAGTACCACTGACTGTGCTTCCTTCTGACCCAAGCCAAGCACAACTGGCCAGATCCATACATGGATTTAGGGGGAAAATTGCTGTAATTGGAAGTACTTGACTGACACAGAGTATTGCCAGCTGTGTAAAAATGAGATGTTCCGTGAGCCCATACTAGTCAGGAGTAAATCACAGGTAGAACTAGTCTTAGCTCTAATAAACAATGTGACAGAAATAAAAAAGAAAAGAAACAGCCATCGTGATTTACTGTAAGTGTTTTTGTGAAGATATCCAGCGCCTTTTTAGCTGTCTGAAATGTTATAATGAGAAAGATTCTTGGATAATTTCCCAGCTTAAAAGTGCTGCAGTCATAAAACCCTTTTCTTTATTATTGTCAAATAGAGTTAGTCAGATAGCACTGGAGGTTAATCAGTATAAATGATTACCCTGCCTCATAGCTAATGTTTTTCTAAGAGATAAACCAACAGTTTGTGAATAATTGTGAATGATTTTAAAATGAAGTTCAATGACACGTTGCATGTTTTAATGAAAGACATTCATATCTAACTGGGAATCTTTTATAAAAGACTCCAAACAAAGTATGAGAAAGTGATGAGACTCTTAGTCGGAGTAAAACATTTGAATGTTGCAAACATTAAAAAAAAAAAAAAGTCGTATGTCCGTGAAGTCCAATGGCGGATAAGGTGGCTTGGCGCCTACTGCAGTCTTTCCCATGAACACTCTGCGAGTGGAATGCTCTCAGGAAAAAACAGCTTGGTTTGATCAGCAAAGATGTTCTGTTTTTGGAAGACGATGCATGACCTCATGATGCTCATTGCACTGCTAGTTATTGCAACATCCCCTGTAAAGTCCTGACCTCGCCAGTTCTGCATGTTTGGGCTATTAATGGAGTTCATGGGAGGCCAGTGTTTCAGATATGAATCAGGCAATCAGATTATGGCTCCACTGCAATAAGAAAACGTTGATGGTATGCAAGCTTAAGTGAAACTCTGGGATAAGTGCATTAGTTTAGGAGAGGATTCCATCCATTCATTCATCCATCTAGGAACCTCTGGAGTCCAACTATGGACTGTGGAGGCCAGGGTGATTACTATTGTATTTATTCCCATTTTACGCCCGGGGTAGGACTTCCAGTGAACATTTACACATGCATTCATACATTTCGGCCAATTAGGGAACACCAACTATCCCTATGTGAATGGTTTTTGGACTGTGGGAAGAAACCGAAATACCCAAGAGAAAAGCCACCAAGCACGAGGCAGCCAGTTAATTTTTTTTTAACGCTGGGAAAACCTAAATAATTGTTTGCTGATTGACTAATATTAATTACATTACGTATTTTTACATATTTTGGCATCGGTATCAGTACCAGGATCAAGAAGTTGCAAAAAGCTTGTATGACTTGTTTGTATATTAGTAAATAAAAAAAAAGGATTAATGCTTTCCTAATTTTAGATTGCTCACTTCCCTATAAATATTTAGGAAGGTTAGGTTTAGGGATTGTGTCCAATTTACTACCGAAGTGAGCAGAAATAAATACTTCCTCACGCATCACAAGTAAGGAAAAAGGTAATAAATTATGCCCAATCACACTTCTCTGGGGTATTTTCGCTTCCCATAGAAGTTTTTTTTTTTCGCTTGGAAATTTACCACAAGCAGTTTGATGTTTATTTTAGGGTGACTCGGACGGTCAAGTGGATCGACTTACGTCAATTATTAGCATGGAAGAAAACATACCTGAAAATATGTTTTAGGGAAATTATGAGTGACAGGTTGGTGCGATAAAGTAAAGTTGCTGGTAACTTATTAATTTCATAAGACAGCAATTTGCACAAAAATCATAAAAACAACACTCCATTTATAGTTTCATTTAAAGGTGATGTCATGATGTCAAGTTTTGGGGCAGAGCTTTACATGTTTGGCAATGGAGGCGGGCTCATAGTGCGATAAAAAATCATTAAAATTATTTAACTTTTTTCATTTATCACTTAAATGAAATGCAAAAAGATTTCAGACTGTAAAAAATGCATTTGTGATTTTACGAGACAAACCAATGACAAGTAGAGAACTGGTTTTGGAACTTCCAAGTATCTTGCTAAACAACTGTGGAAACTCGAAACTGTAGAAACTGGCAGTGCACCACTCCTAGAGTTCCAAGAAGTTTTATTTTTTGATGATTTTTTTTTTAACGGCAACAATAACTATTTCTTAAATAAGAAGCTGTAGCTGTTTTGTGGTTTCATCTGCAAGTAGTTGAGCAACCACTGTTTTCTGTCTGCTGAAATAGTTCTCCGTCTCTCAATTACTCTAAACAGAGATGAGGATGGAAATAGCCAGAGAACGCAGAATAAGATGGAGTAGAACAAAAGGGCTGAAGATTCATCATAGGTGACGGCTCCTCGTTCACCCCGAAGTCTTCGCATGTTTTGTGGTTTCATCTGCAACCAGTTGAGCGACCACTGTTTTCTGTCTGTATCCCTTCTCAGTCTCTCAATCACCCTCAATTGATACGTGGTGGGAGAGAACGTGAGAAGGAGTAAGATAGAGAGGAATGTCCGTGGTTGAAGAAGAGTTTTGGTAGGAGATTGGAAGGAAAGCGCAGTTCAGTCGTTTCTAATCCCTGTGTCTCTTGGCCATGGCGTTTCAGCCCTAATCAGGGGAACAGGGTTTCCTCGCAGGAACTCCACATGTCCGTGTTGGGAAAATGTGATGTCGGGTTGAAGTGTTCCCGAATCTAATCCCTGTGGAAGTAGACTTAAACACTGTGTGTTACCAGCCAAGGTTCTCTCTCTTTTCATTCTTCACGGGTATTTTGTAAAAGAACTAACAAACATCTTAAACACTAGCTCATACCGGAGAATAACATTATTGTTTAAACACCAACAGTGCAATGCAAATGTAGTAGTAGCCCAGCAGTTACGTTAGATTTATATTGGAAGTCAATGAGCACTAGTTTTTTCCCTAACTTTTCTTGAAATCAGATTGAACGTTGGCAGTCATGGGACATTCCCGCATAATTCCCAAATAAATAATTGCCAAAGCTCGGACTAAATGGAAACAAGGGCACGTCAACAAGTTCAAAGCTCCGAGTTGCAGTCTGGCAGGAAGAAAATGTTTGACTCTGAGCTCAAATGAGAGCAGTTAAAGTTGTACTTGGAAGCAAAACTCTAAGGCTGCTGGCTGAAGTCATGGTGAGCGCCATCAATCCTGATCCCAGTGTTGGACTTCCGTGGGTCTAAAAGTGAAAAATAATCTCAGAGAGTCATTTGATTGTCAAATGAGGAATTTAGAGTCAGTCCTCAACTCCAACCTGCCCACCCAAAAGTCTGTTTTCACTGTTTGTCTTTTTTTTTTTTTTTTTTTTTACTGGATCAGCAGAAAAATGATCGATGCACTGTTGATGTTAGGATTCGACATTTTGACTGGTTACAAGAATAAGTTTTTGCAATATTGCAGTGGCATAAAGAAATAAAAACACCTCAGGGTGTGTTGTTATTGGAAATTTACCAACTTCATAGTTTATCATTATTATTTTATTTATTGATTTATTTTATTTATTTTTATTGATGCCAAATAATTAATTGCTAAAATGGATTTCTGCTTTTTTTTTTCTTTGGGAGTGCCAATATCATATACATACTCACTGATTTATCTATATTTTGCTTCTAAAGAGCCAGACTTTCTTGTATTTTTTTAATAAAGTCCTGATTGATAGTTCTCCAGGCTTCCTGAAGAACTTTTGTTGGTGGATATCATTTTACACCAGTTTTTCTCTCTCATTTGCAGTCCAGTCCCTGTGCCTGAGCAGTTTCAGAGGAATGCTTTTGTTTTTAAGCCCTACAGTAACTTATAAAAGTATAAAAAAGTATAAAAACAAAAAAAAAAAAAGAAAGAAAAACATCTAATTTAAGGTACACAGATGATGACAGATGATCAGGTCGGTGATTAGTATACTGGTGATGCTGAATGCTGAGTGGTTGGAGCAGACGAGAGGGGAAATGAGGTCGCTGCTGAGGCGGGTACATAAACCACCAATTTAAAAATTCTTTAATCTTTAGATACTTCACAGTAAAACCTTTGTTCCCATTTCTTTAATGTTATATGTTAATATGATTTAATTCAATATGAAGCAATGAGGGGTAACTCAGGACTTTTGCACTGTACTGTACATCAATGTACAAACTATATACCAATAACAGTTAGTTAACCCGCGGGTTCTTTCGCTTGTTTTCCGAACAACAAGACAATATCTGTGATTAGCCTGTTAGCCTAGAATGCAGTAGAGAAATGTTACACATTACCATGTTAATGTTTTTTTTTTTTTATCTTGGGTTGTGGCTGGTTCACGATGAGTCACGAATGTTCTTTAATGACATCATAGCTTTTATTTTTTCAAACTTTATTTTTTTTTTTAACTTGTCCTTCTGGCAAAAAGTTCTTTAGCTGAATTCTTTCCCATCAGAAAGGGAGGATTATTTTCATATTTGAAAGTTAAGAATTTATAGTCGTCAAATGGATCCTTAAGGAACTTTTTATTCTCCCGACTATCAAAACAGTTTGACAGGTTTTAAGCTGTATTAAGCTGAAACTACTCTCCAGTCATTTGTGTTTTTGGATCACACCTATCAGGTGCTGCTTTAGAAAGAAAAAAAACAAGACTCCTTAAAGTTTCCCAAAAGTTTTTTTTTTTAATAAGTGCATTTATTCTTCCTGCTTCATAACATTGATTGGAAATAATTTTCTCCCTAAACCCAAAAACCGGTCAGTTGAGTTAATATTGGGATTTTTGATGCAGAAAGAAGTTAAAAAGAAAAAAAAAAACGGTGTTTTGTTTTTTCTTGGAAGGTTCACCGGCTCATTTTGAGCCTCATAAAAAGTTATGCTTGGAACCCTTACTGATAGAACAACACTGAATAATGTACACTCCATATCCTCATCTGCACTCCTCGACTCTCAGAGACGCAGAAACACGATCTGTTTTGTATCTTTTGTGGGAATTTTTTCATTATTATTTCTTTCATGTCAGATTAAAGCCACTTGAATAGAAATTCCTAGCGGTGTTCATTTCTGTGGCATGTCTAATAATCTTTGTGTAGCTGACCGTGTTGCTTCTGGTTTTCATTTCCAAAGTAATAAAACAAAGTATCGGTCTTCCTCAGGTGCTGCACATGCGAACACTTTCTCAATTAGGACGGTGATCAGTGACTGGAGGCTCTCCGGCGGCAGCCTGAAACCTGAGTCACACCGATCCGGCTCTGACCAAACCTCGCCTCGGATTAAAGACATTCGACCACTTTAAAGCGCTCTAATTAGTCGTTTACTTCCGTTCAAATTATGCAGAGAGTGTTTTAACTTGTATCAGAAACTCATAAAACATAAAGTCTGGAGAAATTTAGGTTTGCAACGTTACAAGACAATTGGTTCAATTCATGCTTATTATAATCAATATCAATTACTATACAACATAAAACATGTTATTTAAATTAATTAATGTGTAATTAAGCGTTAATTAATTTTAATGAACAAATTAAAACCTATATTGTTGGATATTTGACATGCTGAATAATCCTCAAAGCACTTTAACATAACTATGTTATCTAGACTATATATTATTTCCCCATTGAAATGCATGCGTTAAGGTAGAAGAGAGAAAACGTCTTACCTCCGAGAGTCTAGAGCTAGTGTTCAGCTTCACACATCCAGTCTCTCTGCTTACTGACTGCTCTCTCTCTCTCTCTCTCTCTCTCTCTCTCTCTCTCTCTCTCACACACACACACACACACACACACACTAATGCAAAAGCACAAAACTTGTAGGAGGCTCTCATCAGCAGCACTGAGAGGATGGGAGTGGATGTGTGTGTGTGTGTGTGTGTGTGTGTGTGTGTGTGTGTGTGTGTGTGTGTGTGTGTGTGTGAAGGAGTGTGAGAATACTCAAACATCTCATAGAAGCCAGACAGAAAAGGCTGACCAGCAGGCCTGGGGCTTTCCACTGTGACCTCACACCATAAAACTGTTAGAAGTTTATTTTTAATGTTGTGTAAGACTAGACCTTCAAATACTATCTGGGATCCAGCGTTCTCACTGTTGTTTATTAGTTGTTACTATTCTGTGTTGTCTCAAGTCTGCTGATCGTTACAGTTCTGCGCTGATCTGTTCAAGTTTTTGTAATGGTTCATACTTTACATTGTATTATCATTTACTGTACTGTTCTCTACGTTACTCTTCTGTACTGTTCTTTACGAATCGTTACTGTTCTGCACTGATTATTACTCTTCTGTACTGTTCTTTACTAATCGTTACTGTTCTGCACTGATTATTACTCTACTGTACTGTTCTTTACGAATCGTTACTGTTCTGCACTGATTATTACTCTTCTGTACTGTTCTTTACGAATCGTTACTGTTCTGCACTGATTATTACTCTTCTGTACTGTTCTTTACGAATCGTTACTGTTCTGCACTGATTATTACTCTTCTGTACTGTTCTTTACGAATCGTTACTGTTCTGCACTGATTATTACTCTTCTGTACTGTTCTTTACGAATCGTTACTGTTCTGCACTGATTATTACTCTTCTGTACTGTTCTTTACGAATCGTTACTGTTCTGCACTGATTATTACTCTTCTGTACTGTTCTTTACGAATCGTTACTGTTCTGCACTGATTATTACACTTCTGTACTGTTCTTTACGAATCGTTACTGTTCTGCACTGATTATTACTCTTCTGTACTGTTCTCTAATAGCCAGTAATGTTCTGCACTGATCTTTACTAATCCTTACTCTTCTGTAATGTTCTTAACTAAACGTTACTGTTTTAGTTTGATCCATACTCATACGCGTTGCAGTATTGTTTACTGTACTGTTCTCCACTAATCATTGCTCGTTAGTACCGTTCTCTATCGTAATCCTTACTGTTCTGCACAGTTCTCTACTCATTGTTACTGTTCTCTACTAATAAGTGCTCATCAGCACTGTTCTTTACTAATCCTTACTGTTCTGCACTGATCTTTACTAAACAGTACTGTTTTAGTTTTTGGTAACGGTCCATGCTCTGCATTGCGTTATTGTTTACTGAACTGTTCTCTACGTTACTGTTTTGTACTGTTCTCCACAAATTGCTACTGTTCAGGACTCTTCTTTACTAACCGTTATTGTTTTGGTTTTTGGTAATGCTCCATACTCCTTATTGCATCATTGTTTGCTGTACTGTTCTCTACTAATCAATGCTCATTAGTACTGGTGTCTAGTAACCATTACTTTTCTTTTACTTATCATTATTATGTACTGTTCTTTAGCTCTTCTATACTGTTCACTGATAAAGTTCCATATAGTCCTTTAGTATTCTGTATATACTGTTCTCTACTGCTCTCTATTAGTTTTTTTTATTAACTTTTCCCTACTTTACATTCCTACCATTTCCCGTCCTGGACTGTTCTATCCTCACCCGCTGTTTATTTCTCTGCACTACAGTTCTCCACTCTGTACTCTTCTCTATTTGTTTTTGCTGTTTGTTTTTGTTCTTTTCACTCCACTGTTCCTCTTTAATGTTGTGCGTACTGTGTGTCTTTACTCTTCCTTTTGGAGCCCAGGCTCTGCTCCCAGTCTGACTAATCATCACCATGTAAATAGGGACGGTGATACTTCTGATACTTCCAGTTATTGTTTATGAAAAGTTGCCCCGTTAGAGCCGTGTACCGGGGGTCAGTGTTACTCACGCGGCGTGCCTCGGGATGAGATGAGATGTGAGTCAGCCTCACCATGCTGCCGTCCTAACCTGGGTGCAGTGAGAGGAGGGACGGGGCCAGTGATCCTGAGGGACCCCGGCTGCCAGGCGTCATTTATATATTTATTTATTTACTCCGAGCTGTCTGAAACAAACACAAAGCCAGGAGTCCTACATGGCAGAACTGATGAATCATCCCTCTGTCTGCCTCCGTCATCCTGTTAATTCTGTCTGGAAAATAAAGAAGCAGGCCGTTCATTACCTCTAAATCCCCAAATGAAGTACTTCTGCCGTAATCCACGAAACAAACCATGTATGCTGTAAATACCAAACACACGGCCTCTCTCTTCATAAACCAAACAGACTTGTTGAGTAATAAATAAACGTCCTGGCTGTCCTGTTAATCAACTTCTGTGGTGTGCGCTTTTCCTGCTGAGCATCTGCCTTCCATTTGGAGTTTATAGATTTTTTTTTTTTTACTCAACCATTTAGGAAGACTGGACTGCCAAACATCTGGGTCACTCTTAAAACCCCTGACAGGCTCTAGCGCTGTTTTGGAACAAAAAATACCACAAAGAAAGTCACTCGATTTGTTTTAAACATGTTTGTGCACTAGGCTGTACGGGGAATGAATGGCCCCTGTTTCCAGTCTGGCCTGAGGGTGGAGGCGACATTCTGACATCCTGGTTTAATCTGTTTAACCCATTGTTTTGAATGGAAGTGTCGTGGAAGAGGTTATTGTCACTGTCATGCACAAGCTGTGTAACTGAACACACATATGTAAATATGAACAGTACCATTGATTTTATACTAGTATTATTTGTTTATGATATAAAAGTTATAAAAGTTAATATAAATTTTTTTTAATTATATAATTTGTTATATATAACTAAAATATTTTAAATAATAATATATTTAAAATATATATATATTTATTTTGTATTATTTATTTATAATAATAATAAGAAGAAGAAGAAGAAGAAGAAGATCTATAATAAAAATACAAAAATACTAAAAATGAATATTTTAAAAACACATATATATATATATATATATATATATATATAATAAAAACATGTAAAAAATAATAAACAATCTTTAATTTTTTTATATTATAAAAAATATAATAAAATAAAATCAATGGCAATGGTCATATTTCCATATATGTGTGTTTATCTATGTTTTTTTTTTTATATATATAATCAATTTACATAAGCAGTGAATGTCCAGGACTACTTGTGGTCAGTCAGTGTTTACAGAGATAATGTAGCATTTAATAATAATAAAATAAAAAATAAAAAATAAAACAAAGTTAGATTATTATTAGTATAAGTACTATTGTTGTTGTTGTATCATTATTCTTATTCGTATTTTTATTATTATTATTATTATTATTATTATTATTATTATTATTATTATTATAGTGATGCCTTGCTCAAAAAAAGCAACACAGATTGTAAGAGGATTGTAATTGTAAAATTGTAACCTTATGCTGTCCTCTGCTGGCTGAGTTTAGATTTCAGTTCAACAGCAAGAAAACTATTAGGTTTAAGGCAATACTGTATCTTTATGTATGTGTCACTGTATTTTACAGTAAATATGTTTACTTTTTCTAAACTTTTTGTAAATTTTATCATCATCAAATCACTAAAACTAATTAAAATTAGTTTATATTAAATAATATAGCCTAGTAAAAAGTATTAGGGAAAACGAATACAAATAAAAATAAAATATAAAAAACTAAAATTAATAAATGAATACATAAATAAATACAATTAAATAATAATAATAATAATAATAATAATAATAATAATAATTTTCCCAAGAGGTAACATAACCAATCTATTTATTTATTTATGTTTGCTTGTTATTATTATTATTATTATTATTATTATAGTAGTAGTAGTAGTAGTAGTAGTAGTAGTGGTGGTGGTGGTTATTATTAGTAGTAAGTGAAATATTATCAGTATCCTCCATTTTGCTTTTAAACCTGATAACGGTGTTGCTGGTCTAAAGAATTGCAGCGCTATACCACTCCCGAACAGCAGGTGGCGGTGGAGGTTTTACAGAGCTGTAGTGTAGAAGAAGCCGCACTCTCTAGTTGCTATCAGACTTCCGCCTCGGTATTATAATCAATAAATCTTAATCCATGCACCACTTTCATGATATCGGTATTGTTTAAGGATCTGCGCTCCTCCACGTTTCCGGTTGCGCTCGAGGCTTGGCGCTGAGGTCGCCATGGCAGCTCACGCGAGCGAACTGGAGCTGGCGAAGAAGAACCTAACGGACGCCATCGGAGACAATATAAAGCAGTGAGCTCGAGCTCTCTCTCTCACACACACACACACACACACACAGACACAGACAGACGGGGCCGGGGTGGGTTAATACACTCCCACTGTGTACATCATTAATACATATACAGAGATGTCACGAGCAGGTTTAGCCACATTAGCCGGCTAATAATAACAACAACAAACACAAGCTTTACTAATCTCTCTCTCACACACACACACACACACACTGTGTGTGAGATGCTATGGAGATAACTCTGAACTGTAGTGTTATTTACATCAAATCTAGTGCAACACTTGTACCCTGTACTCATGTTTATTTATTTGTGTGTGTGTGTGTGTGTGTGTGTGTGTGTGTGTTAGTTACTGGGCAAATCTAAAGCTGTGGTTTAAACAGAAGATCAGTAAAGAAGAGTTTGATGTTGAAGCTCGCCGCCTCCTGGGACACGATAATGGTGAGGGTCTCTAACATCACACACACACACTGTCTGTCTGTCTGAGAGTGTGTGTATGAGAGTGCATCACCCTCTGGCTTTGGTCAAGATAATAAAGTATGGTTTACTCACACACACGTGTCAGGTCACCAACAAAGCAGGAGTGTGTGTAAAGTAAGAAATAAAACACCTCTCTTTGTCATATAACTGAGAGACGGAGAGATAGATATTAAGTAAGAGTTGGAGAGAGAGACAGAGAGAGAAAGACTGAGAGACTGAGAGATGGAGAGTGACAGTTGGAGTGAGATAGAGAGAGACGGAGAGATGGAGAGTGACAGTTGGAGAGATGGAGAGAGACAGACGGAGAGATGGAGAGAGACAGACGGAGAGATGGAGAGAGACAGACGGAGAGATGGAGAGAGACAGACGGAGAGAGGGAGAGAGACAGACGGAGAGAGGGAGAGAGACTGAGAGACGGAGAGATAGATATTAAGAGAGAGATGGAGAGAGCCAGACAGAGAGATGGAGAGAGCCAGACGGAGAGATGGAGAGAGCCAGACGGAGAGATGGAGAGAGCCAGACGGAGAGACGGAGAGAGAGAGACGGAGAGACGGAGAGATAGATATTAAGAGAGGGATGGAGAGCCAGACAGAGAGATGGAGAGAGAGACGGAGAGAGAGAGACTGAGAGACGGAGAGAGAGAGAGATAGATATTAAGAGAGGGATGGAGAGCCAGACAGAGAGATGGAGAGAGAGACGGAGAGAGAGAGACGGAGAGAGAGAGACGGAGAGAGAGAGACGGAAAAGATGGAGTGAGAGAGACTGAGAGATGGAGAGAGAGAGAGACTGAGAGATGGAGAGTGACAGTTGGAGAGAAAGAGAGACTGAGAGACGGAGAGAGAGAGACTGAGAGATTGAGAGTGAGAGACTGAGAGATGGAGAGTGAGAGACTGAGAGATGGAGAGTGAGAGACTGAGAGATGGAGACTGAGAGACTGAGAGATGGAGAGTGACAGTTGGAGAGAAAGAGAGACTGAGAGATGGAGAGTGAGAGACTGAGAGATGGAGACTGAGAGATGGAGAGTGAGAGACTGAGAGATGGAGAGTGAGAGAGACTGAGAGACGGAGAGAGAGAGTGAGAGACTGAGAGATGGAGAGAGAGAGATGAAGAGAGAGAGTGAGAGATGGAGAGAGAGACTGAGAGATGGAGAGAGAGACAAAGAGATGGAGAGAGAGAGAGACTGAGAGATGGAGAGTGAGAGACTGAGAGATGGAGAGTGAGAGACTGAGAGATGGACAGTTGGAGAGACTGAGAGATGGAGAGTGACAGTTGGAGAGACTGAGAGATGGAGAGTGACAGTTGGAGAGACTGAGAGATGGAGAGTGACAGTTGGAGAGACTGAGAGATGGAGAGTGACAGTTGGAGAGACGGAGAGATGGAGAGTGACAGTTGGAGAGACGGAGAGAGAGAGACGGAGAGAGAGAGAGACTGAGAGATGGAGAGTGAGAGACTGAGAGATGGACAGTTGGAGAGACTGAGAGATGGAGAGTGACAGTTGGAGAGACTGAGAGATGGAGAGTGACAGTTGGAGAGACGGAGAGATGGAGAGTGACAGTTGGAGAGACGGAGAGAGAGAGAGACTGAGAGACGGAGAGAGAGAGATGGAGAGAGAGACTGAGAGATGGAGAGAGAGACTGAGAGATGGAGATAGAGACTGAGAGAGAGAGACTGAGAGATGGAGAGTGAGAGAGATGGAGAGTGAGAGAGATGGAGAGTGAGAGAGATGGAGAGAGAGAGAGAGACTGAGAGATGGAGAGAGAGAGAGACTGAGAGATGGAGAGAGAGAGAGACTGAGAGATGGAGAGAGAGAGAGACTGAGAGATGGAGAGAGAGAGAGACTGAGACGGAGAGAGAGAGATGGAGAGAGAGACTGAGAGATGGAGAGAGAGAGAGAGACTGAGAGATGGAGAGAGAGAGAGACTGAGAGATGGAGAGAGAGAGAGACTGAGAGATGGAGAGTGAGAGAGATGGAGAGTGAGAGAGATGGAGAGTGAGAGAGATGGAGAGTGAGAGAGAGAGACTGAGAGATGGAGAGAGAGAGAGACAGAGATGGAGAGAGAGAGAGACTGAGAGATGGAGAGAGAGACAGACGGAGAGAGGGAGAGAGACAGATGGAGAGAGACAGACGGAGAGAGGGAGAGACAGACGGAGAGTCAGACTGAGAGATGGAGAGAAAGAGAGACTGAGAGATGGAGAGTGACAGACTGAGAGATGGAGATATAGATAACTGAGGGAAGAAGAGAGAGAGAATTGGACAGATGTGAGTTGGAGATAGAGAGAAAGATATTGACAGACAGGTAGACTGAGACAAAAAGAGATAAATATAGACTGATAGATAGAAAGATATTTGGAGATGGAGAGATATTGATAGACAGAGAGATAGATGTTAGACTGATATCGGGAGATGTTGAAAGAGACTGAGGGATGTTGAGAGACATACAGAGATGGCGAGAGAGAGAGACAGAGATGTTGAGAGACATACAGAGATGGCGAGAGAGAGAGAGAGAGAGACAGAGATGGACTGAGAAACAGAGAGAAAATTAGATAGATATTGAGAGATGTAAAGATGGATGGGTAGACAGACAGACTTTCCTGTGGTCTCTATCAATTCCAAAGACCACGCAGCGTAAACTCATCCATCCTGAAGCCGTCGCAAAAAAATCTCACAGCTTGACCTCTGACACTGGAGACTCCTTCCATAGGAGAGAGGTCACCTGACCGAAGACATCATCACTCCAGAGAATACATTATACATTTTCACTAAATAAGGGTCAATTTAAAGGAAATAACGCAGATTTTTAATGTGAAAACACCCTGAAAGTCCAGAAGTCACTCGTGTGCTGCTTTTCTGGAAGATAAATCTTCTGCCTCATCATTTTAGAGAGATTTTGTTCCTTACATTTCAGACATTTTTATGACATTTCTTCTTTTGCAGTTCACGTCCACAATGACTTCCTGCTGGCCATCCTCACACGCTGCCAGATCATTGTATCTGCTCCAGGTACTTTTACATTTGCACCTATAAAGTAAATATTTAGAGACTTTTCAGTCAGCCTTGTGTTTAGTAATGAAGGAAGTCGGTCAGTCAGTAAACTAAGGGACGATCGCTCAATAATCGTCATGACAACTGGGTGTCAAAGTACATTGTCCTTGTAGTATTGACTGTGTACACATAATCCTCACCCTTTGTGCCAAGTTTTGCATGTCACGCTCTTCACGTAAAGCTTTTCCTTCATTTGTGCTTTGCTCGTGTCATTTGTTTTTTTGTTTTGTTTTTTGTTTTTTTTCCCCAAATGCAGCCTTTTTTGGGGGGAGGGGAGGAGAATTGTAATTTTTCTTATTTTTTTTTTGTTTTGTTTTTAACTCGCACACATTTCTCTGAATTTTGTACAAGTAGATTTAGCAGCAGTTTTTCCAGGTGTGCAGAAAAAAATGCAAAATGGCCAATTAAGATAGGGACAGTTACATATAAAGCATTGAAAATTCACGTATCACCCTGCTGACTTGACAATCGATTTTTAAAAATAAATATACATTTCAGGTAGTTAAATGTTGCAGTTTCTCTGTAATCCTACAGGTGGTGCTCTAAACTATTACACATTGGCAGGCAGCGCAGTAGTGATAGAGCGTTCTTGAAAGATTCGTTCATCATTTTGAACGGATCTTAATACGTGTGACTCGAGTCGTCTCGGGGAATGATTCGTTCATCGTAGGTTCTGTACAGGAATGAGGTCATCTGTTTCGGGTCTTCGGGTTTTATGAGGTGTTCGTTCATCAAGTGACTGCCACAAACGCTTAACTGATGCAGTCTGAGCTAGAAAGAGACTTGTTTAGTTCATCTCCAGAGTTTTTGAGTTCTTTGAATCGTCACGTGACCGCCCCATAACGAACGACTCGAGAGATGAACTAATCAATTTGATTAAGCGTGAGGCTGTGATAAACGAGCAGCTTAAACCCGGGAATTATCAGAGAAGAGGTGAGGCGTGCTAATCATAGACTAAATACCCCAGTAAATAATGAGTTCATATTTTTTTACTTTTTCTTATAATGTTACATTTTTGTCTTGTCCGTTGTGAGATCGACGTTTGCGTAAAAAGTAGTAGATGTTTGGGACGTAATGCATAACATTTTAATTACATTTTGCTAAAAAGATTCAACCGTTTTTCTGAACGAGACTCAAAGATCCGAGTCACTAAAACTGATCAGCGATTCCCATGGTGAACAAAATCTGGGAAAAAAAACTCTTAAGAAATCGCTACAAATCGAATCGAATCACCTGGGTATCATGACATCGTTTATCCCAGTCCCATGAGGTGTTTTAGTAACTCATAGTGATTAACATCAAATAAAACGCTCAGGAAATTGTTTACCGTACTCGATAGTGCTTTAGTGTCTGCTTAAGGTGAAAAGGTATGTGTCAGTTTTGCTCCTGTTCCTTTATATATGTTTCTTCTTCTTCTTCTACTTCAGCAGAGGGTCCCAGCTCACTGCAGTGGTCCGTCGGTCCTCCCTCGAAGCCTGCCAAGCTGAAAGGCAAAAAGAAATTTTCCTCTGTGCGACAGAAATTCGACGTAAGCTAACTTTCCTGACCCCCCCACCCCTTCTTTTTCCCTTTCCATTAACGTCATGTCCTCACATGATGTTCTCATGTCTGTCCAGCATCGCTTTCAGCCCCAGAACCCGCTGAGTGGAGCGCAGACGTTCAGCCCCCGCGAGCCCGGAGCCGAGGAGGACGAGATGAAGCTCAGCGCTCACACCCTGCTACTGCCGACTCGGGGGCAACTGGAAGCCCGGATGATGGTCACCGCCTTCGAGATGGGCCTGGACAACGTCACCGAGGACGCCGTGAGCACTATCGTGTGCGCTCTAGAGGTGTGCGTGTGTGGTTTGTAACGGTTTTCTTGTTTAAAACAAGCACTGTTTCATTGTTTTTGTCTTTCCTGTCGGTCAGGTGCATCTGAAAGACCTCATCACGGCGGTGGTGTCGAGGAGAAAAGCCTACCGCCTGAGAGACGGACACTTCCGATACGCCTTCGGCAACGACGTCGCCCCGCAGCCGTACCTCAAGAACAGCCTGGCCGCGTACCACACCCTCACAGAGTAGTGAGTCTCTCGTCACATGCTGCATCCTGCAGCCAGAGAT
This sequence comes from Clarias gariepinus, assembly GCF_024256425.1. Lineage (NCBI taxonomy): Eukaryota > Metazoa > Chordata > Actinopteri > Siluriformes > Clariidae > Clarias > Clarias gariepinus. The sequence goes on along the minus strand of NC_071100.1, from coordinate 12,276,905 downwards.
ATTTTACACCTACATTTTCTGTTTTAAGAGTGAGAGCTGTGTAGTCCTGAGTAATAAATACTACAGGTAGTTCCCGATTCGAGTTACAAACAGATCGCAGTTCTACTTCCGGTTCATTCGCAGAAGTAGCTCACATGTGCTTTACAAAACATTTTACACTGCAGTGTACCAGATACCAATATTTACTTAAGAACAAATCTGACTTACGAACGTGCTCCCAGATTACAGATCAGAGATTACCTGTACTTGTTTTCGTTGTCATGGTTACATATCTTTGTGCTAGATAAAGTTAACACCCGTGTGTCTGCTTTTTCCCCCCGCAGCCCCCCTCCTAGTGCCTCGCTGCAGGCAGCTCTGCCTCCTCAGGTGTCTCCTGATGATGCAGAACAGCAGGCTGCTTTCCTATTGGCCTGCTCTGGCACCAGCGCCCCCGCCCCTCTGCCTCCCATCAGCTTGTTCGATCTCCTTGAGGCGCTACAGGTGACTACCTTTTACAGACGTTCACCAGATGATATTTCATGCTGATAAAATTCACACCGTGTTTTATTTCATAACTTTACAACAGTGCAGTCGAATGCTCGATTCCGATTGGTCAGAAGTTGTTCATGGTTTTGGTACAACAGGAGAACAGCACAGGAACTTCCGGCTATAACGTGAAGATGTGTTACTGTTTCTACAGAAAAAGCTTCATGTCATCTGAGATTAATAGCATGTCTAATAAAACCATATAGTGATCCAGATCAGACGCTTATAAACACGTGATCCAATCTGAGAGACAAAATCGAGGCTGATGAGGGAAGAATGTTTAACATAACTGGTTTATAACTTTGATGTAGTTGTATAACAAATTATAAATTGTCTTTTGGATGTTCCATGATATTAAATCCAATTTCTTAACATGATGTTTCATACAGCAGTAAAAATAAACATCATAATTGTTGAGCACGCTAAAAAAAAAAGGACTGCATAAAGTATATTACGGGAAAGTATTCGTTCAGTGACACAAGTGAATTTATTATTCTCACTCTCATGTATTTCCTCGTTTAATCTCACACAATATCGTTGTCTGTCTTCTTGTCTCCCTTAAAAAGCTAATTGAAATTTTCCACAAACTAAATCAGTCAGCTTCAATATTGTGCTCCGCTAGAAAAACACCAAGAACATTTTCACACAAAAACCAGAGATCGAGAATAATGTTTTATGTACCATGCTGTGAAAAAGAATTTGGCCCTTCCTGATTGTTTTTTTTTTTTTTTTTTTTACTTTTGGTCACTTGAATGGTGCAGATCATCAAACACATTGTAATATTACACAAAGATAACCCGGGTACATGCTAAATGCAGTTTATAAATGATTATTTCGTTTATTCAGGGGAAAGAAGCTGTCCAAACCTGTCTGGGCATATGTGAAAAAGTAATTGCCTCCTAAACCTAATAACTGGTTGTTCCACCCTTGGCAGCAACAACTTCAATCAGGTGTTCGCCATAACTGGCAGTGAGACTTTCACATCGCTGTGGAGGAATTTTGGGCCGCTCTTCATTGCAGAATTGTTTTTAATTCAGCCACACTGGAGGAATTTTAATAATTTCATAGCATTTCAATCGGATTAAAGTTCTGACTTTGACTACTAGGCCACTCTAAAACCTTCATTTATTTTTATTTTTTTGTAATTAAATTAAATCGTTTAAAAACATTTTGTCTTTACTCAGGTTATATTTGTATAATTTTAAAATTAGCCTAAATCATTTAAGTGCGACAAATATTTAAAAAAATAATAATTCAGGATAACTATCACAGCACTGTGTATATGAGTGTGTGTGTGTGTGTGTATATACAGTTTTTCTTCAGCCCTAAGTGCTCACCTGACTAGCAACTTGACCGTGTATGACAAGTCACTTTGTTATTAATAAACTGAAACGGGGGCCCTTCAGCAGAACGTGCTATCTGTCTATTCAGGTTTGTTCCAGGTTGTTTTGAACACCAGCCTTGTCTCTGTAGGATGGCTAAACAAACTGTGCATGGGTTGGGTTTATTTGCTTAATAATGACCTCTTGCAAATTTCAGGTGGATTTCCTTTCCACTTAAAGCTCCACTGGGGTAAATCGTCGACGTGTAAGATGGAAAATGGCTGGCTGTTGAATATACATATGGCTGTCATGAATTTAACCCAAACTGTTTTTGTGTGTGTGTCGTGGTCAGGTGCACCGCAGCGTAATGCCGTCTCACACCGTGTACGCTCTGAACGTGGAGCGCATCCTCGCCCGCCTCTGGCACCCGAGTCACGAGGAGCTCGAGCAGGACAACATCCACAGGCAGCGGCTGGCCGCCAAGGAGGGTCTGTCACTCTGCTGAGGCGCCATCTAAGTGTACACTATCGTCAGTGCTCGGACGATACAGTTCACTTCAAATGAAAACAATCTCTTGTTACTCACGGACCAGGTGTGGTTTTACATAGCTAGTCTGTGCTAACATTTTCGACAAAATTATGATATCCTGGTCTTTGTGGTGGTGTTTTGCATTTTTGTAAATATCTGTTTATGAAGTAATGTTTTGTTTTTGTTTTTTTACATTGTAATGGTTTATAAATACAGGAAATACTGTAAACCCTGTCTCGTGTTTATTCCTGTAATGTGAAGGTGTAATTCACTTCCATATGAGGGAAAGAGCCGACCTGATCCACAACTTCTCGATATAGATAATGATTGACAGGGGAGAGACACCTAAAGAGCATGGACCGAGTTTTGTCTCTTGGCCTCCGCTCGGTGATTGACATAAATACCACAGATAATCTGAAAGATTGACCCTTGTTCGAAACCTAAACACATCCAACACTGTCCCGATCGTATTAAATGAGTACATTTTATCAATTTTTAAAAAGTTTCCATTTATTTAAGTTGCACTGAAACAGTTGCTTGTGTTCATGGTGCATCAACAGATCACTGTACAAGAAAAAAAAAACATCATGTTCAGGTGATTTGACAGTATAAAATATGTTTACACATTTTGTTTCTTATTACAATGTAGGACAAAGATTGTAGAAAACTTAAAACAGTGCAAAACTGTATATTAGTAAAAGGATAAGTAGAGAGAGGAGAAAAAAAAAAACATGACAGCATGTGTTAATATAAAATCCATTCATTTATAATTAGTAAGTGCTTTATAGAGGTCAAGTGGATCTGGAGTCCTGTATCCTGGGGAAACCAGGCCTGAGGTGGGAACATTCCCCGCACACACACATTTACATACATACATACACTATATACATACACCTGCAGCAAGTTAAGAGTCACCTGCATATTTTGTATTCATTTTTGGATGAATAGAGATTACCCCCCTTCTGTGAAAAAAGTCTTACACAAACAACTTCCTTTAGACAGTGGAAGACAAGTTTAAAAAAAAAAAAAAAACAAGCAAACAAAATAAATCTATATATTACAGTGCAGTCTGGTTAAAGGGGCTGTATGTGATTTTTAGTCTAAAGGAAGACACTGTGGAGTAACTACAGTATGAGTGTGGAGTAAGGTGCATTTTAAAGAAGGACCAAAAAAAAAAGTAAGCTCCAATCCAGCATGGGGTGGAAGTCATTTCCGGGCCAGAAAACAAACAAACAAACAAACAAACATAAACAAACCATCATGTAAACCAAGGCCTGAAAGGAAATGGAACTGACCTGGCAGTTTGTCCTGATTCAAAGTCTCTTTGAAGTTTTTGAATTTGTTCCAAAAACAACACGTATAAAAGTAACGGACGGCGCGCGCGCAGCATTTAAAACTCTTTGACAGTCTGCAGCTGCTGGCTGAGGAGCTTACAGCCGCTCTTGATGTGATCCAGGAGCTGGTGCCGGAGCTGCGTGACCTGGTCCCGGAGGGAGTCCGCGGCGCCGCGCAGCTCTCCGTTCTCCCCCGTTAACCGGCTCACCCTCTCCTCGAGCCGCGCGAGCCGCTCCAGCTTCCGCTTCCGGCACTTGGAGGCGGCCACGCGGTTCCTCATGCGCTTCCTCTCGGCTTTGATCCTCTCCTGGTCCTCCATGTCGATGGGCGACAGCGGCGGCGTCTCGGGCACTTGCTGCGGCTCGTCCTTGAGCGCCGGCGCGCAGCAGCCGAACTGCGGGGGCGCGCACGCGTACGCGTCCCAGGCGTGCTGCTCGGCGTGGAAGGCGTGCGGCGGCGGCCCCGCGGCCACGACAGGTGGCACGTCGCCGGACATCCGCGGGTGGCACTGATGGAACTCGGGCGCGGGGAAGGCGTCCTGCTCGTCGTCCGCGGCGGCGTGCTTGGGAGCCTGGAAGGCGCGCGCGGGGCTGGTGGGGGACGCGCCGTTGCACGACTGGATGAGGAGCCGCTCGAGCTCGGGGGACGTGAGCTTGAGGAGGTGCAGGTCGGGGGACGTGAGCGTGAGCGCGTCGTGCGCCGCGTGCGCGTCCGTGAGGTTCAGGCTCAGGTTGCGCGTCAGGGTCTCGAACCCGTTCCCTCCTCCACCACCACCACCACCACCTCCTCCAGCCTCGGGGTGAAGAGGATGAGCATGAGGATGAGGATGAGGATGGTTCAAAACACCATCCAGAGCTTCATTATAAAACAAACCGTCCATTTTTAAGGACAGAAGAAAAAAAAAAAAAGTTTCGTGTGGTGGAGAGGAGAAGAGAGGTGCGATGTGATGTAATGTGTAAGTGCGAGCAAAACCGAACAAACAAAAAAACCAACAACCTAAAAGTGCCACCAGGAAGAAGTTTTTTCCCAAGAAAGTTCCCAGCGAACAGGATCCTGAAACATCCTCTCACTTCCAGCGTGGAAACAAAGTTTCTCTGCAGTAGGTTGTTGAGGATTTCTTTTTTTTTTTTTTCCTCTCTTCTTTCCCTCCTTCTCTTCGAGTCACGGCGCACTGAAAATAAAGATGATGTCATGTCAAACAGCACTCACTGGTCCGCACGAGCGCGGTGGGCGGGGCTCCAAACCAGCCAAACACCCCCCCACCCCTATTTCTCCCTCCCTCCCCTGTGTGCACCGCAATGCTTCATGGGATTAGGTCATGCGCTTATTCATTGAGCGGTGCACCTTGGGATTACGTATTGCACTGGAGGATCTGATTACCACCAGAGTTGAAGATGCACTTCAGGAAGAAGAGCTTGTTTCTTTCTTAAGAAAGAAAGAGTAATAATAACAATGCTAATAAAAAAGAAAACTGTAGAGTGCTAGAAACTAGATGGAAATAAAGCTGTACTGTAAAAAAAAAAAATCCATGTGTAATAATGTAGTAGTTATAATGCAGTGATTAGAGAGGAGCACCACACTGACACTGAGACAGAGAGTGTACCAAGTGCACATTTAGGCAAGATTTCATTTGTACTTTTTTTTTTTTCCTTCTGCTCCTCGAACCCGCCGTGTGCATGGCACGGAACTCTCCAGCAGTTGCCCCGGCTGCAGGTCAACAAACACGTGGAGTTATTTGGCACACCGAGTTGAGATCTCAGCTTGAAACATTTTAGTGAGGCTGACTCCTCTCACTCATGGATTTTCTGATGATCACATCGGTGAGATGTGCTCACCGCTGCGGGGAGTCCGACCAGAAGCTCGGGTTAACACTTCTACCGGAGAAGTTTCACACCGTCTGATGTGTTTCCTCTGGGACCTCGGGTTTTGTCCTAAATCAAAAATCTGTGTTGACAAATCTGAATTGCTTGTAGGTGTAAAGGCGTGTGTGAAACAGAGTGTTTGCTCAGTTTTTCCCAGGATACACTCCAGATCGGCAGCAACCTTCAGGATGAATGAGCAATAAACGACGAATAAAATCACATAAAAATGAAGTGTAAAGCTGCGTCTCTTTATAAGTTTCTATTGGCCTGAACATCGACATATAAACTAAAAAGAAAGAAAAAAATAAACCATGATGTTTTGTGAAAAGTTCAATTCAAATAAAATTTTATTAAACAGTGAATATTTTCACAAAGCAGACTCAGAAGTGTATGAACGTGTACACAAGAAAGATTTTACAATGAAATTACGAATGAAAATAATACAATATATCATGTTTTTAAGAAAATCATAAAAAACATTAATAAACAAACATGCTTTACATGTGAAATAAAAAATTGCATGTAAAATGAAATTGTCTAGTGTGGTGGTTAGCACTGTCACCTTGCACTTCAAGGATCTAGGTTCAATTCCCGTCTCTGTGTGCATGGAGTTTGCATGTTCTCTCCGTACTTGGTGGGTTTCGTTCGGGTACTCTGGTTTCCTCCCTCAGTCCAGAGACATGCAGATTAGGCTAATTTGGCGTTCCCGAATAGTAGTGTGTAAATGAGTGTGTGCTCTGTGATGGATTGGCCCCCCTCCTCCAGGGTGTACCCCGCCTCGTGCTCTTAGTCTCCTGGCATAGACTCCAGGCCCACCGCGACCCTAAATACAGAATAAAGCAGTATAGACGATGAGTAAGTAAAAAAATTACTGAGTCACATTGGGTGGGGGAGGGGATGGGGGATTTAATCTAGGTAAATTAATCACGTGAATACTCACGTATTAGAATAAGCAAATACAGAGCAAAAATCACTTGGAAATACGTTTCCCCACACGGTGGCATGTTAAAATTACAAATCACGTAGGTAGGTGTAAGCAAACCGTGTGAAAATCACACGTGAATGATAGTCAATTGTTCATTTTATACAATTACATGAAATGAGAAATGATTCATGTATACAATCAAAGCATAATATATATTTTTTAAAAATCACATGCAAATATAAATAGAAAAGTAATGTGAAAGTTAAATCACATGCAGTGTGTGTGTGTGAAATATGTAAAGTGTTGAGACCCTGATTATAGAACTGATGTGAACCATGTGATTTCCATGTAAAGGCTGCCAATTCCACTGTAGTAAACTCACATTTTATCTGTCATGAAGAAGAGTCTTGGAGTACACACACAGAGAAACACCGAGATATACACACTTTCTCATCGCTCACACTGCAGCACTACAGCCTGCCACAACAACACCATCCTGTCTGACTGTGATGAATAACTTTAACCAATCACTTTGATGAATCACTCAGGCGACTCGGCCGTTCCTCAACACCTACGAGTTCATGTGCTGGCAGGTTTTTTTACGAGTGTCTGTGTCTGTAAAGTGTGAGTAACTGTGAAGGGCATGAATTCTTCCTGCTTTAAACATGCACTGTATCGAGTCAAGATTAAAATCAGAGTGTGTGTTGCTACGTTTAATGCGTTTGAAGTTCATTTTGTTATGATAGTACTCGTGTGATTCAGTTTAATATTCACTCTGTGGATTGTTTTTAGTATTACTTACGTCATAGTTAAAACATAATACTGTACTAACTCTTATGTTCGTGGGACGTGTGCAGGGTTTGTCATAGACTGTAATAGCAATGCCTAATATTAAAATATAAATTTTATTAATGAAGAACTCAGTAAAACCTAATAGCTGTTTTACTTATAGTACTGCGCAAAAGTCTTGGGCACATAGAAAAATATGGCATAAGCAAAAGATTCTTTTGAAAACATTTCTGCATAAAAAAAACTTCTATAAAGTAAATATAAATAAATATAATATAATATAAATATAATAATATAAAAATAAAATAAACAGTCAATATTTAAAAGGAAAACTCGTTGCTTAAAATCAAGAGTTTTAGACACAGATTTGTGTAGTTTTATAAGAAAACAGCTGTTAGGTTTTACTGAGCTTGCTGGAGAATACGAGATCTTCACACTCGCTTCCTTTCTATTTTTATGCAAATCCCATTTGTTCCCACCTGAACACTGGTCTGTCTCGTACTATATATATTTTTCTTTACAGCCATGCATATATTCTCCTGTAATGTTATTTATTTATTAATTTTAAAATGATATTCCATTATATATGGAAATACTGAATGATTTTGTACATAATTATGCAGACATGATAAACAATTAAATAAAACAATTAGACTATAGAAAGAGGGGCACTGGTGGCTCAGTGGTAGGTGTTTCGCCTGGTATGCGGAAGGCCGGGTTCGATTCCCAGCCAGTGCTCAAACCCCTCAGCCACTGGATGAGACGACAATTAGACTTCAGAAAAATGAGATGTTCAGGGAGTTATAGTAGTTAAAAGTGACAGCAGTGTAAAAGTGCATGAGTAGATAAAAACATGTGACATAGGATATGTTAAACTGTGGGATGAGGAGTGGTTGAGGGACCATCTGACCAACAACTCCAGTCACTTCCCCATGCACTATACAGAGGTGTTGTTGTTATTATTATTATTATTATTATTATTATTGTTATTTTTATTTATTTATTACATTACTATTTAATTTTATGTGTTTGTGTAATACTCATGCACACACGTGTGCTTGGTATACAGTATTTCTCTGGGTTTCCCCCCCTGGCGGTGCCTCAGTCCCTCAGTGAGTTCCGCGGTTCGCGGTTTGACCCTCCTCTCTCTCCGTAGCTCAAAAGTCCGCACGCTCACTCACATTGTTTGGGTTTTTGCGTGTTGTTTTTAAATCAGCGCGTCTCATTTCCGGGTATGAGCGTTTTAATAAACTGTATGGATGTATTAATCTGACATAACGCATATTTAGTGCATGCTCATAAAGATGTAAAGGTCTTACATCGCGCGCGCATGTGTGTGTGTGTGTGTGTGTAGTTCTGTCTTTATCTCATTAGATACTGTAGATGCCTCTGTATGGTGAATTTTTAACTCGAATTAATAAGATTTATGGGATTTCTAATCACAAAACAGAAACACAGAGAACTTCTGTGAATAATATCCGTACAGAGGGTTTACTCCAGGTGTATAAAAGCTTAATAGTGTTAAAGGATTTAGGTCACGTGACCAGGAGGACCCGCCCCCTGAGAATATGCATCAATGTATCAAATTTAAATACACTGTGTTCTTTTTTATTCTTTTGTTATAATGGATTCTTTTTTCACTTATAGATGAATCATATATTCATATATAAATCTTTTAATTTATATATGGATAAATAATGAATTATACACGATATTGACAAAAGTACAAAAGTATTCACCCCCCCCCCATCCGAACCGTTGAATTCAGGTGTTCCAATCACTTCCATGGTTACAGGTGTATAAATCAATAATATAATATAAAACCAAAGAATGTGTCGCTCTCAGGAGTTCAGTAAATTCCAGCGTGATACCGTGATAGGACGTTACCTGTGCAATAAAGTCCAGTCGTGAAATTTCCTCTCTACTACCTATTCCACAGTCACGTTTTAATGGTATTATAACAATGATTGGGACCTCCAAACTTCACGCGGCCTTCCGATTAGCTCAAGGATGGTGTGTAGAGAGCTTCATGGAATGGATTTCCAAGATCCAAATTGTACATCACCAAGTGCTATGCAAAGCATCACAGTGGTGTAAAGCACGATGTCGCTGGACTCTGGAGCAGAGGAGACAAATTACGCTTCTCTGTCTAGCGATCCGATGGACGAGTCTGGGTTTGGTGGTTGCCAGGGGAACACTACTTGTCTAACTGCATTGTGTCGAGTGTAAAGTTTGGTGGAGGCCTGATTACTGAATTATGTGGGGTTGTTCTTCAGGAGTTGGGCTCGGCCTCTGAGTTCCAGAGAAAGGAACTCTTAACGTCAGCATACCAAGACATTTTGGACGATTTCATGCTCCTTGATTTGTGGGAACAGTTTGGAGATAAAGCTTTCCTGTTCAAACATGACTGCGCACCAGTGCACAGTCAAAGCAAGGTCTACAGAGACATGGAGGAGAGTCCTGACCTCAGCCCGATAGAACACCTCTGGGATGAATTAGAGCGGAGACTGACATCACTAACCTTGTGGAAAGCCTTCTCGGAAGAGTTGTAGCTGTTATAGCTGCAAAGGGTGGACTATTAGTAATAATAATAATAATTATAATAATAATGCATTTTCTTTAGTCACCAAGGGTCACCATCCAAAATTCAAACAAGTAATGAATGAATAACATCAGGTTATGAGAGAGGGCCAGTGTGCCAAAAGGCTCTAGAGCCCATGGCGTTGAGGTGGGCAGAAGGGTGAGATTTTGGAACAGCCCCTCTGTGTATGTGTAGCTCTGTTTAATACCACACATTTGTATGTCTGTTTCTACGCCGACAGTTAAATGACGAGCTCCTCGTCTGTAGACAACCGGTGTTATGTGGGCGTGGACGTGGGCAGTGGCAGCGTCCGAGCCGCGCTGGTTTCCCACGATGGCCGTGTTACAGCCACGGCGGAGGAGCCCATACACATCTGGCAACCCCAGGCTGACTATTACGAACAGTCTTCAGATGACATCTGGGCCAAATGCTGCACCACGGTGAAGGTATATAAGTGTAACTTCTATAACTCTGCCCTTAACACAGTTTGCCTTTATTGGTCATGTGACCAGGATAGAGTCTCTCTCCTCTCTCTCTCTCTGTAGAGAGTGACTGAAGGCATCCCGAAGGAGCGTGTGAGAGGGATCGGGTTTGATGCCACATGCTCGTTGGTGGTTCTGGACCAAAACTTTCAGCCTGTTGCAGTTAATAAAGAAGGTGAGTAGCTCAGGGTGTATGTGTGTGTGTGTGTGTTGAAACAGCTACAACTGACACGATAAAAGTTCTATGAGGCTGTCCGAAGATACAGTCAGATACAGTGCAGAATTATTGGCACCCTTGGGTACAAATATGTAGGAATGAAAAATATAAAATGTTATAAACAGTTGCACTACAACAACAAACAGTTTTTTTTAAATAGTTTGTTGACAGTCGCATAACTAGGAATGCATGATAAGATCAGGAAAATACTGAGAAAGTTCTCAGACCATCTTTACCAAGGGTGCCAATAGTTCTCTCGATATTTAATGTATACAACAAATTAATTTAACTTCAGCACATTTATGGTCATAATTAGTTTTTTTCTGTTTTTTTTTTTTTTACATTCACACAATTCTTCACAACCTTCTTCCATTCCTCTATCAGGTGTCCAGGAGAGGAACGTGGTCATGTGGATGGACCACAGAGCGATGGAACAAGCGTCTCGCATCACGGCCACGGACCACAGAGTCCTGAGCGCCGTCGGCGGGGTCATGTCCCCCGAAATGCAGCCGCCCAAGTTACTGTGGCTGAAAGAGGCGAGCGCTACATTCATCTAAGAATCATCACCGGATGTGTGAAATCAGAGCGAAACACTCAAGTGCTCAATTTGTTCATTTGAATTTCTTACTTTCCAAAATTGGAAAAGAAACGAGCCTAGAATGTTCTAGTTTATTATATACGTGGCTTTCATTGGGTGTGCAAAATGTTCAGCTTTTTTCCTAAATCACACCCCCCCTTGTGGTGGATAAGAAAACTGTTATGTGAGATAGGGAGAAAAATGATGCAACACAAATAAGATCAAACGGTTAATACGTTTTTAAACGGTTTCAAATTCTGAACACCAATTCATCACATCCGTAATTAAAACACCAACAAATCTTTCTCGCAATAAATGGTTATCAAGTATCTTTTACAATTCTTTTAAATAATACAGTCTCTAAAGTTGAAGGTCTTGGAGGAACAACGATATCTGAGGTTGGCTGGATTCCATTCATTGAATATCAACGTTTCTATATTTCCATTAGAATCTGAGGGAGAGCTGCTGGTTGGAAGCCGCACACTTCTTCGACCTGCCAGACTTTTTGTCCTGGAAGGCAACAGGTTCTTTAGTAAGGTGAGCTGTTATTCTTTTGTTTATTTATTTAACTGAACCTGGTGTGATGTCTGATGTGTGCTTGAGGACTCTGTTTGGTTCCGTTGTACCACTCGGGTTTGTTTGCTCAGACTTGTTTGGATCGTCTCCATGGCTGCATACAGTATGACTGACCTTTGAGTGTGCCTGCTATCTCCTAGATCTCTGTGCACTCTGGTGTGTAAGTGGGCTTATTCTCCGCCAGACGGCTGGGACGACAGTTTCTGGACGGCCATCGGTCTCGAGGACTTGATCGAGAACAATCATTCAAAAATCGGTAAGTCGTGTTTGGAAATAAATGAATTTATACAGTATGTACAATGGAGATTGTTGAGCTGATTGGCCGAGTTCTCTCAGAGGGGAGGGATGAGAGCACATTGATCACGGCTCTGTGAGCTCACGCAAACGGAAGCGGCGGATAGCGCTGTCCTCCGAGAGTGTAACTCCGCCCCCTATGGTGCGTGAGCGAGCAGTTCAAAAGATGCGGAAACACGTGATAGTCTTCGGCCCTCAGAAATAAACAGTCAAAGTAGCCTCAATGTGGAGCCCCCTAGTGGCGCGGAGGAATTGGACACGACTAAATTAGACAAAAACAGAAAATGTTTCTATACACCTCAGAAACGTTAAACTAGTTACAAACACTGGAGAGTTCTTCCGTAAACTATCTATAAATGATTCCTACACATCGATTGAAGATGTTTTTGTTTCTTTTTATCATTTTATGGACAATCAATAAGCTGTAATTCAAAGGTCCTGATTGGCTAGTATTGCAGATTAACAGGGGAGTGATGCAATGCCTTCCATCACACTAAAAGAGCAGGGACAGTTTGGTCTCATTGTCCTCAGAGACTTTTCTCCTGCACCAGACATGAGCCCGCGGCGTCAAAGTTTGCACACAAGTTTGCCTTTATTTACAACAATCTAGGACAATACTAGATTTTAAATACATGAAGGTCTGCTGTTCTGGAAAAGTTCTTGTATGAACAGTATTGTGTCAAGTGCATTTGCAAAACCCATCAAGCACCGTGATGAAACTGTCTGATAAAAATCAGGATTTAGAAGGTGTGTCCAAACTTATGACTGGCAGTGTATTTCTGTCCGTCTCACCCTGCGTGTAGGAGAGAAGACGTGTTGTCCCGGCAGCCCTCTGGGAGCAGGACTGAGTCCGGAGGCGGCTGCAGGTTTGGGTCTGGAGCCAGGAACAGCCGTGGGAGCGTCTCTGATCGACGCCCATGCAGGAGGACTGGGTGGGTTAGACAGTACGACCTGCTGATTAATCGCCAAAGGGCTGGGTGTTGAAGCTCGGTGTAGTGGAACACGGGCGGATCAGAAATAAAGGATTCATTCTTCTGGGTTCCTCCTAGGCGTTATCGGAGCGGATGTGAGCAGCCATGACCTGCCGTGTGAAAATCAGCCAATCACGTCACGCGTCGCTCTGATCTGCGGCACGTCGTCCTGTCACATGGCCGTGAGTTCATAGATATAATAGTAATAATAACCATATTCTCTCTGTGTGTCTTTGTGAACTGAATCCCCTTGATTTAATAGAATAGCCGATAATGTCCTCGATAAATCATTTGAAATTGAATATTCCAGGTGTTTGTGTGCATGCTTGTGTGTGTGTGTGTGTTTTGCAGGTGAGCCAAAAGCCTCTGTTTGTCCCAGGCGTGTGGGGTCCATACCTGTCCGCCATGGTCCCTGACCTGTGGCTCAATGAGGGAGGTCAGAGCGCTACGGGACAACTGGTCAGTCCAACACCGTGCAGTCTGTCTGAGGAGAGACGTCTAAGACCATTCTGATCCTCTCTCTCTCTCTGTCCAATCAGGGACTATACGCTCAAACTTTATTCCACTTTCCCGTGATTATACGTGTCACTCTTCACGTCCACTTTTGGATTTTGTTGATGAGTGGTCGTTCGACATTAGTGAGCTCAGGTTTGGAAGAGGCTCCAGTTCCAGCTCATCTCAAAGCTGGTTAGATCTCAACTCCTCGGGATCGTTCACTCGAACCTTAACACACCGTGCATGAACTTGGCTTTGTGCACAGGGACGTTACACATCACGTCATGCTGGAACAAATAATCTGAGCCTCTTAGTTACAAAAGAAGGGAGTCTGTAATGCCTCGCCATACAGTTTAGAGAAGAACCACACTTAAGATCGATTAGCTAGGTGTTCCAATACTTTTGATCTAGTGTGGTAGAGCGCTTATATAATTTTTTTGTTTTTTTTGTTTTTCCACCCAGATTGATCACATGGTGACAGGACACGCTGCATTCCCTCAGTTAAAAGAGCGAGCGGAGAAAAGGTATATATTTTTTATAAATATTTACTAATGTTTTTTTTTTTAATAAGAAAATTCTGAAGACATGAGTATGGGCTTGGACTTGTCTTTCTTCTTTAAAAGAGAGAAAACACACCAATAGAAGGGGGCGTCATTATGATGTAAAGGCTTTGAAACAGTTTCGATGTTCTAATGTTTAGGTTTAAAGGTCTACTGTGTTCACGTTTAGAACATTTAAATAAAACTCTAAGTGATTTGTTATTGTAATATACCATAATCAGCCATAAGATTATGACCACCTGTCTAATATTGAGTTGGTCCCCCATATGCCATCAAAACAGCAATGTCCAAAACTGACACCTTTCTATCACAACCAGCATGAACCATTTCCTCAGTCTGATCTACACTAGCACTTCCTATGGATCGGACTACACGGGCCAGCCTCCACTCCCCATATCCATCAGTGAGCCTCCAGTTGACTGGTTTCCCTTCCTTGGATCACTTTTGGTTCGTCCTGACCAGGAACATCCCACAAGACCTGCGGTTTTGGAGTCGCTCTGACCCAGTTGTCTAGACATCACAATCTGGCCCTTGTCGAAATCAATGAAATCCTTAAGCTTCCTTTTAACAAACCGACTTCAGGAAAAAAGCTTGACCTAATATAGTAGATCCCGCCCACTTCCAGCTGCCAATCTAACAAGATATTGAAAATGTAGCTACTGTGAGAAGGGCCGACACGGTCAGAGCCACTCCAAAACGGCAGGTCTTGTTGGATGTCTGCAGTGATCCGAGGAATGAAAACCACTGACCCTGTGACAGACCAGGTCACGGATGTGTAGTCCCGTCCAATGGAAGCGCTGGTGTAGATCAAACTGGTGAAAAGATTACCGCTGGTTCTGATGGAAAGGTGTCAAAACACACAGCGCATCAGTGTTTTGATGAAAAAAGGACAACCTAGTCAATATTATTTATCCATTCTGTGAAATAGGGTATGAGACATTAGGGTCATGTGACATGGACATTACAACGCTATAAATGTTACAATAAACCACTTACGAGATATATTTTATACCGACATTTTAGATATTCATTTAAGGATTGAACAATTTTTTTTTCTTTCCAGTGGAGTTCATATTTACTCCTGTCTGAACGCACATCTGGAGGAAAAAGCCAAACACCTGACGGATGTAGACGAGCTGACTGCGGGCCTGCACGTGTGGCCTGATTTCCACGGCAACCGGTCTCCTCTGGCCGACCCGAGCCTGAAGGGCATGGTGAGCGCGGAGGGATTTTTCAGCACCATGTGCTTTACGTTATAAAGTTTGTATTACTTCTACTAAACAATAACAATGACACTCTGCTTCGTTCAGGTTATCGGACTGTCTTTGTCCCAGACGCTGGACGACTTGTCTCTCCTCTACCTCGCCACTCTCCAAGCGATTGCTGTGAGTTTAAACTAGTTTGCTCTAACCTCTCATTACGACCCACGCAGCCGTCTTTATACTTTTCTTTCAATCGCAGCTCGGCACCAGACACATCCTGGACGCGATGAGAGACGCGGGACACGACATCGCGACCTTGTTCCTGTGCGGAGGGCTCAGTAAGAACCCACTGTTCGTGCAGATGCACGCCAACGTCACGGGTACGTGCGTCCTCGGGTCGGGTTAGGGAACGCGTCGGTCACGAGATCACAAGGTCACGAGGTGTGTGTGTGTGTGTGTGTGTGTGTGGTGCAGGGTTGCCGATCGCCCTGCCTGCGGAGAGAGAGGCCGTGTTGGTCGGGGCTGCTGTTCTGGGAGCCTGCGCCTCACAGGATTACACCTCCATCCAGGTAGAGTTACAGTGAAGACCTCGCATCTTCACCGTCCACCATCATCATCATCATCGTCATCATCCAAGTGCCTGCAACCGCATTATTTCTCTTAAGTAAGAAAGGAACTTAGTTGGTGGTAACCAGAATGTATGATGTAAGTGTAAAGATCTACAGGTCACAAGGTTCTTATTATCTTTGGCTCAAATGGTTAGGGCTCAGAGGTTCCTTCCAATGTTGAGCAAGTCCTTCACGCATATATGCTCCAGGGGGCGCTGCATCGCCTCAGTATCCTCGCACACACTCCGTCTCTCACTCTGAAGTCTTAAAGCTTAGAGCTCACAACGAGGTCGGGGTGTCAGGGAGACGTGCCATATCGAAGGTCTTTGCTCCGTTCCTAAGACGCCACTAACCCACATCAAAAGAACCTTCGTCAGGTCCACGTCCTCAACCCACATAAAGGTCAACCAAAGGGCAGATTTATGCTGAAGTGTTTTTTTCCCTTCCTGTTATTGGGGGAAAAAAGTGCAAGAGCAGGTGTTAAACGATGATGTCTGCTCAGCTAAATCAGACGTCTCGCCGTGTTTTACAGGAAGCCATGGAGAAGATGGCCAGGATCGGAAAAGTGGTTCGACCTAACCTCAAGCTCGAGAGGTGAGAAGTCCGTTATGTTGGTGACATTTACGAGTCACATTTCTAGATTCATGAGTACGCAATGAAACACTCCATGTCGTGCTGTTACAGGAAAATAAAGGTGATTATTTTCTATTTCTTTTTATAAAAGTTTTCTTTCTTTTTCTCGCTGCGATTTGCCTTTTTTTTGTTTCTATCAGAGCTGCAGCTTAAATTAATTCACACTTTCTGCCCAATCAGGAACGAGAAGCCAACACCAGCGCGGTATACAGTTACATATTAGCAAAAATTGTGATAACCGTCTTTATTTCAAAGCTTGCATTTTGCATGTCACAAATAAACTCACTTAATAGACAGAAATTCAAAATAAAATGTTTTGATTTAATATTTATAAAAATGTACAAATATCTATTCAGGAGTTTTTATTCCATTTTCCCGCTAATTGTAGGCCAGCTCCTGATTCTGGACTTTTAGTCTAAATTATTATATTATATTATATTATATTATATTATATTATATTATATTATATTATATTATATTATTCATATTTCAATTCTTAATTCTTCCAATTTGTTTATGATTGACAGTTTAAAATTAAAAAACGATTGGATTATGCTTGTTTTCTTTTTTTCTTTCTTTGTTTTTTTTTTTTTTTAAGTAAGCAAGGCAAACATATTTCCACTGACTATATATTTCAAATCAAACATTTACATTTTTTAAATGAGAAACAAACAGTCTGCAAAAGATGGAGCACAAAAAGTTCTATTCGAAAATTATTTGCAAATAAATTCATCTTCTGCAATTATTCTGGTACATTTTTGATTCAACGTAAATGGATTGAAGTGTTTATTTATTTATTTTTGTAAAGCTAAAATGATTGATGTATAAATAACCTATTTAATAATATTAGGACTTGGGTGAAAGTTTGTGGTGTAGTGGTTAGCACTGTGGCCTCGCACCTCCAGGTTCTGGGTTCGATTCCCACCTCGGGGTCTGTGTGCGTGGAGTTTGCATAGGTTTCCTCCTGGTACTCCGGTTTCCTCCCACACCCCGCCTCGTGCCCTAAGTCTCCTGGGATAGGCCCCGGGTCCCCCGTGACCCTGTATACAGGATAAAGTGGTATAGACCGTGTATAGTGAGTGATGTTTGTGTGGAATATAGCACCCTCTGTCTTTTTGAGGTGGAACTGTAAGCAAGCTTTGCATAACAATGTCCTGTATTTAGTGAGCCACGACTGGGTCAGTTTAATCATTAATTTCCAAACAGGATTATGTAATACGTTAGTTATGAAAGGTTTAGGGAAAATATTCCATAATTCCTTAATGTCCTCTAGTTTTAATCTCAAGCTCCAGAATTCCTTTGGAAGAGATTTATTCCGGGTGAACGGTTGCAATCCGTATGACTGATGGTGTAATTATCGTACCAAGGGCCTGGTAAATCACTGGTGTTATTGTTAGATCCCCCTCCCGACCCATGTCTGAATTAGACTCTATCTGTTTACATCATGCCCTTCAGTGTTATCCCTTATATGTCGAAGTTTGTCTTACTTTGTAGGTATGAAATTAATGGTGCTGTCTCAGAAAACTCTCCTAATCTTTCCATCGCGTTTGTGGTATTCACACCAATGGACTAATTTGTTTTGGCTTCAATCCATTATGAATACGTGTGTCCTAAAATGACCATGTGAGTATTACGTCCCGAGCTTTCTACTGTACGTCTGGGACGATCTCATAATCCGCTGGCCTCCTCCGCATCGTCTGATCACCCGCAGGTCAGGTCAGCCCATTGGTCTGTTTCCTAACGACTGAAATGCTACGAACGTATGGGTGTGTCCATTTCTATACCATAAGCATGACCTCTTCCTCCTCACGCAGAATGGACTGTGGCACCTGCCTAATCCTACGGGTTCCCCTAAGTACAGTATGTGGCATTTTCACATTAATCGTTCATATATGATCTCCTAAATCGATATTTTAATTCATTTAAAATTTCTATATGTTTGCTATTAAGATATTTAGCAGTTCCTCTATAATCCTACAGGTGGCGCACTAAACTATTTTCTCATCGACAGGAGGTACATCCTTTGTATAAGGAGCCAATTAATTGCTAAATTTGTGTAGACGTGTAACAAAATCTTTAGAGAAAAAGGGGACATTTATAAAATACACGTAAATACAAATTTCCATTATTATTATTATTATTATTATTATTTTACTAATGATTTTACAGACTGGGTTATTGACAAATAGTTTAAGAAATCAATTTAAGTACTTGATCATTCATTTATAAACGTATTTAAATGCTAATAAATCAATGATTTTAGCGAACACTTGTGAATATTTGAATGTTCTAACACACGACATAATTTATTAAATCATTACATTGTATTTAAATAACAAAAGGGTCAGGTTACTCATTCATTTACCAAAGTGTTTATGTAGTACTGTAGATGGCACGGTGGCGTAGTGGTTAGCACTGTGGCCTCGCACCTTCACGGTCTCGGGTCTATGTGTGTGTGTGTGTGTGTGTGTGTGTGTGTGGAGTTTGCATGTGCTTGGTTCTCCCTGCAGGTTAGGCGAATGTGTTAGAGTGTGTGCCCTGTGATAGACTGGCACCCTGTCCAAAGTGAACCCCACCTAGTGCCCCGAGTTCTCTGGGAAAGCCAGGCCTGCCGTGACCCCAGTGAGTCAGTGTATTCAGTATATGGGTTGTCGGAGGTTTAGAAACTGTTCTTTCGCAAGTGAAACATGCTTCGTACAGTATATGATGC
The DNA here is from genome assembly GCF_024256425.1 of Clarias gariepinus. Classification (NCBI taxonomy): domain Eukaryota; kingdom Metazoa; phylum Chordata; class Actinopteri; order Siluriformes; family Clariidae; genus Clarias; species Clarias gariepinus. The sequence continues at coordinate 12,257,713 of NC_071100.1, read as the reverse complement.
CAGGGACGCATAAAAACGTACAACACGTGTGTTGGCGATTAATTCTGTTCTGAAATATACTTATATATACATAGACTGTTAAAGTAACACTAAATGTATAATTGAAGTTAACATATAATCACTATAACATGAAAAAAGCATTCTATACATCCCACTAGTAGCAGCATGGATTTATGGGCGTTCCGCAAAAGTAGAGAAAGACACGGAAACTTTCGTCTGCGGATGCGCAAGTAAGTGTATGTAGGACGGATTCACAGGTAGGATAAGTTTATAGAACACCGGCTGAAGACCTGATTGGTCAAACGGAGTCATGTGATTTTTGTTGTCTCCAAAGAGATATAAAAGAGTACGTTCTGACTGATGAATCTGTCCAGTTCCTTGTTGGTTGTAAGTAAAAAATGTTCTTGCAGAAGATAACTCAACTCTTCCTTGTTAATATATGAATGAGTTCACATTCTACGCTATTCACAAACGATTCTGGGGAACAATTATGAATTCAAGAATGTTAATAACGGTGATGAAGTACTTAGTGAATTATGAATAGGTTAGAATACTTACTTGTTTATGTAGTAAGTTATTTGCAAAGGGTTTTAGGAAGCACTCGAAGAAAGAATGTTCTATCAAAAGAGATAAAAAAGTACTGTACTGTGTACTATATGGTTTTCGAGAAACCAAAAAATATTAAGTACAAAAAAGATGACTAAGTAATTACTTCTTTATTGGTGAACGAGTTTACAGACTACGTTAGTTATGAATGATTTTAAGAAAGAGATATGAATTGAATAAAGTCAGGATACTTGTTAATTTATAAACAATTTTTTATTAACAATTTTAACAATTGTTTATTAAAGAACGTTGTAATAAAAAAGATAACAGTACGTAATTGTTTAGCTCATTAGTTATGAAAGGTTTTGGGAGAAACTCATAGATCAAAGCACTCAGTGTTGCTCAGATTAACCGTAGAGAGAGAGAGAGAGTATGCTCCTCCCACCCAGACAATACGGACTCCCTTGTCTCCTAGCAACCAGTTACCCTGTCTAACCTTATGTGAAAACGTAATTGCTTAATCTTGAAAGAACAATGATTAACCACATTTAAAAAAAAATTTTTTTTTAAAATTGCGTTCCATTTTATTTGCCACACGCAGACCTGATTACTGCCAGAGCTGCTGAATCAAGAAATCACAGAAACTAGGAAACAGTCAAGCATGCTTAAAGACCTTTGTGTAAAAACAGGAATTACTTTTTCACAGCACTGTAGTAACAGTCCAAATCATGGCTGATAAATCTGTTTTCTCATTCCAGGTGGGTAAACGTCCTCACCTCAATAACTGTACATACAGTACACTGACAGATCGTATCTGCCCCAAGTTTACTGTAAGGTGATCTGCGTTTCGGAAACACTCTGATAAAATCGGCCTGTGGTTTTCACACCTCTCAGCTCAACACACTGATGAACCCTGACCCACCCGAGACAGAACGGTTTAATCACTCCACTGCACCAGACTTTAATCACACGTTTCTGCGTTCTGATTGGACGTTGATTCATTTCTTTTTAATGTCTCATTGTTTCCATGGTAACAGCTCACACAGGCCTTTGGATGTGGACAATGTAATAATAATGTGATAATATTAATGCATTATGTGTACATTATTACATTAATACATTATTAATAATGGATATAGATAAGCCTGCGTTATATTTATGGACGGAGTCTTCAGTGTAGGACTTAACGGTAAAGCTCAGGACAAAAAGCTGCGTCTTTTGTTCTTAACCTAATGAGAGAACGAAAGAGAGGCGGATGAAAGGAACTAACCCACTTCAAGGACTTTAAACGTTACTATAAATGAATAACAAAGGATGACGTCGCTTTTTGATCAAGTCAAACTTTGAAACTGGGAAGTATTTCCTGGGCCGGTTTGCTTTGCCGCTGCTCCATCACTACTCTGTTGATCGCTTTCCTCTCACAGTCTGGTATCTAAGAATTCATTTCGCCATTTCGACTTTGTTTGTCAGCTTTTACAGGAAGAAGTACGCCGTCTTCCTGCGGCTCTTCGCGCACCAGAGAGAGTACGCGGCGCTGATGAGCGACGGCCCCGCTGACGCTGACGGTTCGGCTCCTCTCAGGAAGTGAAAGTTTAGCCTGGTGAACAGACAGCTACAGTTTCATCAGATCTGAGGCCGTGTCACTACCGGTGCTGTTCGAATCTCCGTCTGTCTCGGTGAGGTTCACATCGCGACGTTTGATCTTCAAAACCGAGAATGTTGGGTTAAACAATTTCCGCCAGCTCAGCTCTCAGAGTTGTGAAAGCTGACAGAAGCAAAGAGGTGTCTGTGCGGTGTGTGTGTGTGTGTGTGTGTGAGTGTGTGGGTGGGTGTGTGTCTTAAGTAACAGGCTCAAAGCCACAAAGCCAGTTGTGTAAATCTTTTAAGGCCTACATGATTGCTCCAACAGCTGAGTGAGCAATCTGATGGAATGTCCTGTACAGTTCATGGGTATGTTTTAATACTGACTGATATGTAAAGATTCACACACCAGGTTGGAGAGAGGATCATGACTTTGTAATAATTAAAACGAAGATGACACAAGAGCTGTGACGGCCGTCTCGTTATTCTCTAACCCTGACCTTATGAACCTCGCAGGTTGAAAGAACAACTCGTTCGATTTTTGTGCAAGGAAGTATCGACTTCTGCATTATGTGTGTATACTTCCTGTGTTGGTGGTTTTCTTACAAAAAAAAAAAAAAAAAAAAACCCATGTTACATGGTACGAGCGCAGGGCCACTCCGGAAATGTCACAAGCCATGAAACTGTTTTTTAAAAAAAACCTTGTGAATCAGTGTTGCTGTTTATGTTCCCTAGGATGCATCACAGATGGATGGATGGATGGAGAGCAAGTTCCTGTTTCGTGTGTGCTATCTTTCATGAGTTACTTGCCCGTCTTTAAACATCATCCAGTTTATTGATACAAAAAAACTATTTTACATAAATTTTCCTCTTATTTTTCTCTTTCGTTTAGACTTTACCAATCCTTTATCATTCCTCCTGGTTACAGACAGCTGTGGCATCAGGATGAACATTTTTGCTTCAGTTTGAATCAGGAAATATAATAAAAAAAAATAAGTTTAGCCGAAGTAATAAATGTTTATTTTTTAAATACATTTTAAAGGTCAAGCTGGGTCAAAAATGCATCACTCCAACTGGTTATAAGCGCTCACTCTCACTCAACGTCTATACCGCTTTATCTTGTATACAGGGCTGCAGGGTACACTCTGGACCAATCCAGGTGCCAATCCATCACAGGGCACACACACACGTACCCACACACTCATTCACACACTACAGACAATTGTCTTTGGACTGTTGGGAGGGAAACCAGAGCACCTTAAGGAAACCCACCAAGCACGACCAAGAACTCCATCAATACAGAGACGGGAATCGAATGTGCACCCTGGAGGTGCAAGGGAACGGTGCACCTCGTTAGTGATGCGCGGGTCGGGTATTTTTCCAACCCGCGGTCCCGCTTTTATGAAATTATTCGGCCCGTCCCAGCCCGCCCCGCACCACTGTATCTATTTTTACAACCCGCCCCGCCCCCGCGACCAATAAATAGACATACTAGGCGTTGTAATTCAAATGAAAACTGCCTGAAAGTGCTTGGAAACATCGCCGTGTAAACTGGCAACAACATATTATTATGAATATGAACGATAAATCAAGTCATATTAATAACAAGATAATGAGACACATTTTAAACATTTAGAAAGTAGCGTTTGTAATCCAGGCTAAACAATTTTTTATTTTAGATTTGTATAGGGCAGGCCTACAGTTTACAGCCTACGCTAAATAACCGATGACATTTTTTTTTTCATTTATCACATGAAAATTTTCATTTAGTAATAACAACAATTAATAATAACAATAATAATAACTAGAAAGATACTGGGTGGTGCTTGCCATGGCAAAACATTGGAGTCATGCTAGCAACATGCTAATCACGCTAGCAACATGTTAGAGACGTGCTGATAATGTTGCAAGCAACATGCTATTATAGTTAGCATCATGCTAGCAACATTCTAATCATGTTAGCATCATGCTAAGGCAATTAGCATATTGTTAGCAACATGCTAATACGGTTAGCATAATGATATTAACATGCTGATTATGTTAGCATCATGCTAGCAACATGCTAATCATGTTAGCAACATATGCTCATATCAATTGTTAGCATCATGTTAGCATCATGCTAACAGCATTCTAATGATGTTGCTGGGGGGGGACGTATTAGCATCATAAAACACTATAGACTGATTGTTTGCCTGAGGGTCCAGTTTCAAAGTTCCTATGGAAGTTACCATTATGCGCCAGGGGTACAACTTATACCCTCTTGCGGGGTATCCCCCGAGACAGCTTGCAAGCCTCTTGTGGTAAATTTTAGATTCCTGCAAAATTCTTGCTCTCCGCTACAGTCCGTCAAAGTTGGTCTCAGTGTTAAATCTAAATTACACTCCTTGGAAAAGTCACAGAAGCCATATTCCCAAATAAGCTGCACGATTTGACACAACTTTCATAAGTCTAGAACAAATGGTACAGGACTAGTTACGTTAGGCTTTGTATGGAAAGAAGAAAAATAACAAGCCTGCGAGATAAAAGTAGTAGTGCTTTGCTTTGCAAGCACCACTAATAATAATGTTTGATTTATAACTGAGAGTAAACTATTAAAAAAAAAGATCAAAGTTTGCAAACACTTTGGATTTATTTTTTTACATTTTAGTACAGTAGTGGATTTTTCCGAAACTATGAAACAACACATATGACATCAGGAAATTAAATAACAACAATAACAGTCAGTTGTTATTTTAAGACATGAAGGTCAGCTGTTCTGAAACAGTTCTTGCAAGAACAGTATTGTGTCAAGTGCATTTGCAAAACCCATCAAGCACCATGATGAAACTGGTCTCTCATGAAGATTTTCCCAGAAAAGCAAGAACAAAACGTACCTCTGCTGCAAAGGAGAGGTTCATTTAGAGTTACCAGCCTCAATATCAAGTTGTAGCACATTATACAAAAATAAAATTTCTTTGGCTCCATCTTAAGCTTAGGGTATCCAAACTTTTGCACTCCTTTTTCAAAATGGTTCCTGCTAGGCGCAGTTACAGTAAAAATCGAAATGATTGTCATCAATCATGAACAAATGCTTTGTGTTGTTTATTTAAAAATAACCAGGGACCGTCTGATACGATACTATCACAGTACCTAGGTGCCGTTTCAATTTGCATTGCGATTCTGTAAATATTCCAAATAAATTTGTTTTTTGTTACAATTCTAAATAAACTGAATATATAGCAAATAATAGCTAATAATTAATAGTAGCAAAAATGTAGCTCCTCCCACATAGGAAGCTGTGCTGCCTGCTGAGGTGTGAATAGTTTAGAGTGCTCCACCTGTAGGCTTTTAGAGGAACAGAAACATTTTACCACTCCAAATGCAAACATTTAAGAAATATATATATATTATATTGAAGTCGATGTGGCTGATACATGAATTGTTACATGAAAGAATCGTAATGCATAATAAATTTTCCCCCATCTTTATTTAATTGTAGTATTGTTACTGTACTGGTACTGCATTGTTTAATTCATTATGGTCATCATCATCATCATAACTTAGTTCATAACTCATTGTGTTTTACATTTGTTTTTTCATCTACTTCTATTAGGGCTCTCAGACTCTTCATGTTCTTTTGTCCTTTGAAAGGTGGATTGGACTTGTCTGAGGTTCGTCCTGTTCCACGGATCACGGTTGTGGTGTGTAGCGCAGATACTTCTTCCCAGATGGAAGTTCTTTAGTGTACACTCCGGCAGAAAACAGGGTCTTAGCTTCTTCCTCGGGGATGCTAGCTGGAACCATGACCCGATCCCCAGGCTATTGGAATAATGTATGAAAAGATCTCATCAATTTTGTCCCATCATAGATGCAACAGAATTCAACAGCACCATCTTGTAATCTTCGTTAAAATGCTTCATCCTGAGCTACTGAATACTTTATCCTGTTACTGACTACACCATGTAAGTAAAAAACAAACTATGATTCACTAGAGGTTCTTAGGTTATTACTCTTACCTTCCAGTCTACAGGCGTAGCCACCCGATGATTCGCTGTTAACTGCAAGGAATCAATCACTCGGAGAATCTCGTCAAAGTTGCGCCCCGTAGTGGCCGGGTAGAGGACGGAGAGCTTTAACTTCTTATCAGGACCGATCACAAACACCTTAAACAACAAGAGCAAGGTTAGAAGCTCATTTCACAGGATTCTGGGATATAATATATTTACTTATTCACACAAATCTAATTTTCTAATCTCACAAAGGAGGCACCTAGTTATCATTTTATTCTTACCAACCTTAAATTTTACTGAATGGTAGAGCAGGTCTGGTTATACTTACGCATCGGGCAGTGAGAGGCATACCGGTTTGGTCTTTCTCATCTGGGTCCAGCATACCCAGCTCCACAGCCAGCTCGCGCTTACCGTCTGCTATCATGGGAAACGGGAACCTTAAGACGGTCTCGTCATTATTGTAGGCCAGGATGTCCTAAAAACATCAGTGGTGAGCTTAAGTCAATAGTGTATGCAGAAAATAGAACAATGCAAATGCTAGTGAGTATCATGGCCTGGGTTTTTTATCAGTGGAACTTCCTTGTAAAATGTAAACATGTAATGAACTGTAGTTTAAGCTTCTAATTGGTCAGAAGTTATTGACTTGTTTTATGGAACAATTTTCTTTCAGCTCCCGTCAAAGGGTCACCACAGCACAGAGGTTCCACACACAACTTGGCAAAGGATGCCCTTTCTGACGCAAACCACAGTGGTTGGGTAGCATGGGGTGTGGCAACCCACTGACAGCGGGGCTCAAACCTGGATCCTCAAATCAACAATCTCGAGCATTGATCACCTGAGCCACCACTCCCACAACATACATGGATGGATGGATGGATGGATGGATGGATGGATGGATGGATGGATGGATGGATGGATGGATGGATGGATGGATGGATGGATGGATGGATGGATGGATGGATGGATGGATGGATGGATGGATGGATGGATGGATGGATGGATGGATGGATGGATGGATGGATGGATGGATGGATGGATGGATGGATGGATGGATGGATGGATGGATGGATGGATGGATGGATGGATGGATGGATGGCAAACTTTAGACACTAATAACATTAATGGTCTCCTCTGTAATATTACATTTAACATTTAGTCATAAAAAGTCAATTTATGCATTTACAGTTATATGATAGATTATTCACTGCTAAGAGCTGCACAGGAGTTGAGGAGGTGTAGATCTCTACCTTGATCCATCCGTGGTGATCCTCAACACTATCGATGGACAGACCAATCATCCTTACATTGCGCTTAGCAAACTGTGGACTCAGCGCGGCCGCTCGTCCAAGCTCTGTGGTGCAGACCGGAGTGTAGTCCCGCGGGTGCGAGAACAGGATACCCCAGCTATTAAGGGAAAGATTAGCAAGAGCTTAATAGACTTACTTTTGTTCTTTGTTCAAACTTCAATTTCATTAGGCAAGAACAAGGCAGAATTGGGTTTTAGTTAACAGAATGATGATTGACTGGGAAACAAGAAAGGCTGAGCTGAGATATTTAGGACAATAAATGTTTTTATTTATAAAAGTCGCATTAAGTTTTGATTAGAGCACACAATGTGGTGTGTGAAAATGATTCCTCATGTTCCAAAAGCAACTCTTTCTCAATCTGAGTATTGGAGTTTCTTCCTCTGCTATCCAGGAAGAAAACCTCCATAGATGTGATAACCTGGTCATTCAGTACATTTAAGTCGTCAGCTGACTTCATTTTATTGCCACATAACGTTACTGAGTCTAGACCTGATACGTCCAGAAATAAGCTTTTATAATACATGCACATTGACATTTCACGTTTGTTAGATGTTCAAGTTAGATGTATATTTAAATAAGTCAGTGTTTTTTTACAGAGAGTTTACTCATCTGTCCTGCAGGACCTGTCCAAGAGGAGTCTTTCGGCTTCCGTGATCCATGTAATATTGTAACCAATTATATATACAGTATATATATATATATATATATACACATTTTTTTTATATACAGGTATATTTGTCAGAGATCCCTGCTTATCACCAAACAAATAGGTTTGCTGATTTCATTTGACATTTAAGTAATGAAAACTGTCGTTTTGTCGTTTTATGCTGTCATGACAACATGCAAATAATCTCAGAATTTTCCTTGATGGACTGATAAGGCACCTACCTTGTGCCTGGGGTGATGCCATCATTTCCACCTTTAGTGTGTATATTTTGTATGTTATGAAGCTGTAAAGCTACATCACTTATCCTTAAGTTATTTTCTTATCGGTATGCAGGTACATAGTAAAGGTACATGTTGTGATTGCGATAGTAAAATCATGCTACGGTTATAAACAAGTTAGTTTTCATCCCTATCAGTGATTAAAAAAAAAGCATTTGAACCATGCCACAGATCATATAAAGCCATGTGGTCAGGTGTTTAATTTAACGGCTTTGCTGTAAGAAGAAAAGCATCGACAGCAGCACTGTCTGGATTTCCTCCTTGACACCGCGACCTACATTAGTACAAGCCACTTTAAAGTGTAGGTCACAGAGCAGTTGCGTTATCTATCGCACACCTAGCATTCTAGCTAATCAGTGTAATGAACTGAAGCCTATCTGTCCTTTTCATTAAAATAACTGTTACCAGTATATCATTGTAAAACATGATAAAACATTTTCCAGGAGACATTGATTAAATGTGTGTACAGGTTGGGTGAAAAGTAACTATGCATCAAAAAATCCATATCTCTAATACAAATTTAATTAAACAAATTAAAGTACATGTACTTTATTACAAGCAAATCTTTAAATTTCAACATAGGCACCGGTTGCGTCAGCCCGTTTCCCTAAATGGCTGGGGATGAAATGCACATGTCCTCTGAAAGAATTTGGCTTGGGATATCACTGAGAACCTCCTGAACCTGTGCCTCTAAGTCCCTTGATGTGTCCTCCAGCATTTTCCAGGGTGTTGGCTGCGACGACGTGGACCTCATGAATGACCTCCAGGAAGTCCAGATCTTGCTCTATGTGACTTCTTTTTCCTGTGGGGCTACACAAAGGTCAAGATGTACAGGACAAATTTTTGGGCACTGGAGGACTTGAAGGCATGGATTCAGGAGGGTTCTCATGAATTTAAAAAAAAAAAGGATAGAAAAAAGTTTTAAAGCCAAATTTCTTTAGAAGACGACAATGTGCATTCCATCCCTGACTGTTTGAGGAAACTGGTTGACGCCACCTGTGTGCCTATGTTGAAATTTAAAGATTTGCTTACAATTTCCCATGGAATAAAGCACAAATGTTAAAAATACTGTTTTTTTTTTTAATGTTTAAAACTTCTTATTTGAAACTGACCTGAGAGATCTGATAACTAACACGTGATCACATGAAGCAGAGCATCAGTGGCATAAACATCCTTTATAATGAAAAACATACATTTTAATCCGTTGCAAGGGGTTTTAAGGAAATGCATCCAGAGAAGGCACTAAAATCCTTTACGATTTGTTTCAATAAATTTGTATTATAAATATGGACTTTATTACCAATTTTCAATGCCTAGTCATTTTTTCACCCACCCTGTAGTTATGCTATGAATAAAGAGGAACAGTCAGTAGGTACTGCATGTAGTGTAGTGTAGTATTAGATCTTCAAGTTTGTTTATATATACACACACACACACACCACACAACCACAACCACACACACACACACACACACACACACACACACATACATATATGCATAACATCTGCACTTAAGAACAGCATTTAATCGACTAATCGAGTTCAAAGACGCACGTGAGTGTTCTAAGTCCTATGAGTCGCGCGCTTGTCGGTGATCCGGTACTCACGAGTCTCCCAGGTAGTCGTGGAGTCTGATTTTGCCGATAGTGGTGTCGGCTTCAAAGTCTGGAAAGATCTCTCCGAGTAGAGGAGCCGGCATGCTGCTGCTGCTGCTTCTGCTGAGGAGGACGAGAACGAGGAGAATGAGGATGATGATGATTGCGACGAGGAAGGAATGCAGAGCGCGCGCCACGCGCACGCCTCCTTGTGCCGCGTCATGATATTTACTGTACGCGCGCGCCGTGACCCTCTATCTCTATACCTCTGCTCATCCACTCACTCACACTGACACAGCCTCATACACACGGCCATGAAAACACGGTCTTGATTTTAAAGTAAATATATTTATAATGTTATACGGAAAAATACAGAAAATGTGTGCGCGCGCGCGTGCATGCGCGTGTAAGGTGAAAGTGTAACGTGGAAGTGACCAATCTCACTTCCTATAATAGATGTCCAGTTTCTACCTTTAAATGATTTTATTTTTCCCTCCAAAATGGCCATTTTTTTAGCTTTATACTTTTTCACCTCAACTAATAATTTAAAATGCAAGCTATTCATCCTTCTCTATGAGTGTTGAGACTGAACTTAGTGTATAAGCATCTAGAATCAAATGATCTGTAAAAAAAATAAATGTTGCTTAAATTAAAGAATTCCGTGTAAAAACACACACGTTACGCGGCCATAAAACTATATTAAAAAAACTATAATATAATTGTTGCTTTTTGTAATTCGGCCAATAATTATTGCTAATACGTCATTCCAGAGGGACCTCAGTGCTTTGCATGAATGATGAATTTGATATAAAAAAGTTTAAAAGGCAAAAAAAACAAAAACAAAAAAAAACTGTAACCAGGTCAAATTCATGCTGTATAGCCTATATATTTTTGCATTTTAGAATAATATACTTTTTTCATGTTTATGTCTTTTTATGTGCAATCCAAACTGCTTAAGTTTTACCCTAATAATAATAATAATAATAATAATAAATAAGTTACTGACACCTCATAATAGGGTATGGAAGCAAATGTGTTTTTTTTTATCTGATAAAAATATAAATGTGTATGCATATTTACAAAAAAAAAAAAAAAAAACGAAGCATAGATCAGGAGATTAGAAGCATTAAGTATTTTGAAAAATTGTGTTATATGATCCGATCTGAAAATTCACTTTTCACCTACACCTTTTAGCACCAATGCCATGTTTTGTATCACAATTCTGTTGAATTCTGTGACATGATTGCACTATAAGAGCAGTGCACTGTTTTTTTTTTTTTTTTTTTTTTTACAGTATAATACCAGACATTACTATGTGCGAAATGAGATATCTAACTTTATCTGATGTGACAATGCTAAAAAATACATTCTCTTTGATGTTGTGGGTGAATTGAGTTGTGGTGGCTCAGTGGTTAAAGCACTGAAGCTTGCGTGTGAGTGTGTGTGTGTGGTGTGTGTGAGCTCTGTGCACTGCGCTACAGTTGGTTATAGTGCATGCTCAAAAACATTTCTCTGATGAAAGAGAGAGAGAGAGAGAGAGAGAGAGAGAGCACGCACAGTAGATTATAAATAACCCAGGTGAGTTAAAAAAGAAACCCGTGCCAGTCTATGGTACAGTAGGTGACGAGGCTCTGGGCTTCAGTCTCGCCATGCCGTCTCCTAGAGCGCGCAGGAGCAGCCTCGTGAGTAACGGAAGGCTCGAGCTGCCGGCCACATCCTCATCCTCCTCTTCATCATCCACTCGGTCCCGAAGGCTCTCCAGCATCACCTGCGCTGCGTCCGTGCCGCCGCCGCCGCTCGCGCCCCGCCCGAGTCAGTCTGTTCCCGCCGTGGCGCTGCGCTCGCTGCAGGCTGTGGACGTGTGGCTCTCCCGGAGGATGGCGCTGTGCGCCGGCAAGGAGGCGCCTCTGGGCGGCATGAGGCCGCTGGTGAAGCTGCTGGAGCTGACGGGACACGCGGCGCCCTGGATCTCCATCACCTTTTACCTCCTGATCTGCAGTGAAACCGCCGAGGAGCAGGAGGTCATGATCAACCTGTTCCTGGGTAACACACACACACACACACACACACACACACACACACACACACACACATTGATTATTATTATTATTAATAATAATAATAATAATAATAATAATAATAATATAACACTTAAGGATAGGGTAAAACATTTTAGACATTAAAACATATAAATCCTCAAGACTTTATATCATGATGACATTAGCCACAAATCTAAAATCTATTGAATATCAGTTTAATTAAGTAATCATCACTACAAAGGAAGAGTAATGTTGCATTCGCACAGACAGATGTTAAACTGTTTCTATCCATCATGGAAAGTACAAGCTTAAAGTGTTTTATCCCCATGACCGTTCACTAACAGTACTGCCAAAGCAAAGAAATAATAATAAAAAAGGATAGAAAGAAAACACTGAAAAGTCAAATAAATATCAAACCTTCATAGACATTTATTAAAGTAGGCAGGTGCATTTGATTTCAGTTATACAATGTATGATGGCTTTGATGGCAAAATGCAGTTAAAGCTATTACCATTACTGTCGCCCTGTGCCTCCAAGGTTGGGGGTTCGATTCCCACCTAAGGTCTGTGTACGTGGAGTTTGCATGTTCTCCCTGTGGGTTTCCTTCAGGTCCACTAATTTTCTCACAAGACATGCTGATTAGGCTGATGAGTCCGTTTTTAAGACGTTTTAAACTTCCACATGTTTAGTAAAACACAAAAGTGAGTGAAGGCATTACAATAGCAATAAACACAAAATACCATTCTTTCACGTGAACCATGAAAACTTGAAGGACTTTTGGAGAATGCTGAAGCCAAGACAAATGAGGTAGAGTTTTAGCGTTATTTACATTTTACAAACCTTAGAGAGTCAAACCAGCTTCTTTTGCAAGAACTCATTTGTTCCAAAATTGTATTTATCTCATTTTTGTTAACTTGACATCTTTATGAACTTGTATATCAGCATTCACCCCTTGTTACTAGGGATATACACTGATCAGACATAACATTAACAACAAACAAGGATAACATGTTAAGGAACAAGGGCATACCCCCTCAGACCAAAGGTCAGTTTGTCTGGTCCAATCCCCAATGTCTGATCCAAGTCAATGCAGCACAAACCACTGAAAAAAGTAAACACTGGGCATGATAGAAGGGCACCAGAACATCCAGTGCCTTACAGCCTGCCACGCATGCGCCTCAGCAGGCAAAGAGCCCAAGGCCACCGACCATGAGTCCAAACTCCCCAGATCCCAATCCATTTGAGCATTAATGGGATGTACCACTCAAACAAGTCTGATCCTCCTCTTAACCCACAGCACCATAAGGATCTCCTGCCAATGTCTTGGTGTGAGACACCACAGCACACTCCAGAGGTCTTGTGGAGTCATGCACATAAGGCGCCCAGGTGGCATAAGGGGAACCAACACAATATTGGGCATAATGTTTTGCATTGTAATGTAATGGCAGATCGGTGTACTGTATAACATACACAAAGCATATTAGCATTGTGTTTATGCTTGCCATCTCTGAAGAGATGATAGTTATGGCAAAACGTGCATGGTGTACCAAATATTACAGCCAAATATTGCAGTTATTTATATGCACTTTGGCAAAGATACAAGTGTCAAAGGTCAGGAAAGTGATAGTTTGCATCAAAGTGACAGATCAAAAATAACACCGGTTGTCTTATAAACTGTAATTAAATATAACTTATAATGTAAATAAATTTATATTTCACCTGTAAATGAGAATAAAGTGTATATTTTAGGAAGATTTACAGATTATACCTAAACGTTTTGAGTAAAGAATGAACCATTACATGAAATGTGTAACTCGTTTGAACCCCCCAACCCCTACACCAGCTAATCAACATGGATTTGCTATTAAAATATCTTCTGCTTATGAAAGGCTTTATCTCTTTTCCATGGAACCATTCCACAATGCCTTTGGCCAGTTAGCATTTCATTTACATGGGCATGCTTGGCTTGCGTCCAGGTTCCTTTTTTTATCCCGTTCTATTAGTGTCCAGTCCAAGGCAGCTGTAGGGGCACAGAACAATGAACATGCTGGTGGAAAAAATGTCTCCTCTGTCACCCTGCAAATACAGCAGTGCATTCTGGAAAAAGCTCATAACCTCGGTCGGTAGGACAGAAAGGGTTCGTCTCTTATCTCAGAACGGTGATTAGTTTGTCATTTCTAAAAGAACATTTAAAGATTGGATGTTAAACCCTACTATGCATGGTCCATCACAAGCTTTTTACAACTCAGGACTATGGATGTGCAATACTTACTGGCATGGCTGACCAATGATAATATAAGATGTCATTGAATGTCTGCTGTTGCAGGTCGCCTTCACAGTGGTGTTGTGTGGTGCAGTCAGCACAACCTTCTTTGTTTTCCATTTACAGAACCAGGACTGGGTGAAAACACTGGATGATTTTCATCCCACATGCAGAATGTATAGATATCAGACTATAATGTAATATATTGATGCAACATATTCTCCAATCATGCCCTGAATGCAGTGGAGCAAAGATACACATATTGGCAAAAGTATTCGCTCGCCTGCCTTCACATGCATATGAACTTGGGGATCACCCAATTCTTAATCCATAGAGTTTAGCGTGATGTTGGCCTTGTCCCCTTTGCAGCTGTAACGGCTTTAATTCTTCTGTAAAGGCTTTCCACAGGATTTGTGAGGTCAGACAATGTGGAAGGCCTGGCTCGCAGTCTCTGCTCTACTGGAATTCATCCCAGGGGCTGAAGTCAGGACTTTGTGCAGGCCAGTCAAGTTCCTCCACACCCAACTTGCTCATGCTTGTCTTTACCTTGCTTTGTGCACTGGTTTCCAGTCATGTTGGAACTGGAGAGCGGTTGATATTCATATCTTCAAATACTTCCAGTGAAAGGAACTCCTAATGCTGCAGCATACCAAAACATTTTGGACAATTTCATGCTCCCAATTTCATGGGAACAGTTTGAGGATGTTCCCTTCCAGTTCCAACGTGACTGCGCACCAGTGCACAAAGTCCATAAAGACATGGATGAGCGAGTTTAGTGTGGAAGAACTTGACTTCTCGTCCAGTGTCAGTGTCTGACCGAACAAATGTGCTTCTGGACGAAATGTCAAAAATTGACATAAACACACTCCTAAACCTTCCCAGAGGAGTTGAAGCTGTTATAGCTGCAGAGGGGGCGGGGCCAACATCATATTAAACTCTATGGATTAAGAATAGGATGGTACACAAGTTTTAAAGGCAGGCAAACGAATACTTTTGGCAAAGGTAATCAGAATTACTGACTATTGATTGAGGGATGAATTAGCATGAACGTTGAACCCTTTTCAGCTGTTCCGTTCGAGCAGGTGTGGTGATCTGGACAGAATAAAGGACTAAACAGCCGCTGCATCACTCTCTTTAGATACAGATACATTTGAGAAGATAGTTGTAAAGCAAAGTGAACATAACGCAAAGAGAGCAGATCGCATGGTTATTCTAAACATAAATGCATCAGTCATTCATGGTGGATTTCTCCCTTTGAAGGATTAATACTTGAACCTTTGATCTTGAATACTTGTTCTTTTATTACATCTCTTCCTCTTTCTTCTCCCTCTAGCGCTCCTGTTAGACCAAGCCCTGGTTAGAATAGTGAAGCATGCAGTAAGTTATCATCACTCAGAGTGGTTTGCTACGATGCTGCATCCTCATTCCTTCCCATCGGGCCACACTACGAGGGTTGCCATGTGCGCGCGTTTCCTGCACGCTCGCCTGCTCTCCGACTGCCCCATGCGGTTCGTGGTGCTCTTCTGGATGGGGCTGCTGGCTCTGACGCAGGTGCTGCTCGGTCAGCACAATGTGAGCGGCGTTGTCCTGGCCCTGGTCATGGGCTCGTGTCAGTACAGAGTGGTGGACACGTACTGGCTGTCTGTCAGGAGACTGAAGGACGTCTTGATAGCTACACTGGGGAAACATATAACTCAGAGAGGATGAGACGTTTCATACACCAGTAATTACTGCACTGGTGAGAAGATGACACACGACGCGTGGGATGAAATGGTGTTATTAATGAACAAAACTGAACAAAAAACCTTTATACTGTATGAGGATGTGATCAAACTATTTACCATGGAAAAACACACACAAGCTTTCGCTCTAATGCAAAACTCAGTCTTGCTTATACGGTATATACAGTGTGCATGCTGTCAGTATTTTTTTTTTGGTTTGTTTGGAATATAATGTACTGTATTTGCCATCTTGGCAAACGTGCACAAATGAAACTAATAGCTTGTCTAGATTTTCTAGTGTGTGTGTGTGTGTGTTTAGAAATACCAATCATTCTTTGAGGCTCCGAGCACATTGCCAGTGCAAGTGATTTACTGTATATTTAGCCACACCCACAAAGCTCAAAATGTCACCTAATGTCATCTAAGAGGTGAAAATAGTGCCTCATGAAGTGTATTGATATTTTCGAGTAACACCGCTCAGCCACTCTTAAGTGAAAATA
Organism: Clarias gariepinus; assembly: GCF_024256425.1. NCBI lineage: Eukaryota > Metazoa > Chordata > Actinopteri > Siluriformes > Clariidae > Clarias > Clarias gariepinus. Next base: position 12,241,227 of record NC_071100.1, on the reverse strand, counting down.
CATCCGACTCTTAGGGTTATTATAGGTCATAGTGTACAAGGGCCCAATGAAAGTGTGTCCGTATTCTGCGTGTTCTCCATGTCACACTGTGCAAATCTGTAAATTGTTTAAATTATTAATCAGCGTAATCCGTAAATAAACGAGTTTACGGTCAAATTTGCATATACAATCACAGCATGATGAATTCAACCAAACTCTTTGTATTATACACTACCATAAGTCACAAGTTTGGACACACCTCATAATGGCTTTTCTGATGTTTATTTCTTTCTACGCTGTTAAACAATGCATCCAAAATATAGAATAATCTTATATTTGATATTGAGATGTATGTTTGATACTTCTGCTCTGTAAATCCTTCATAACGGCTCTAATCTGAGGTGCTGGTTGTTAATTGGTGATTTCTGAGGCTGGTGACTCTAAATGAACGTCTCCTCTGCAGCAGAGGTCAGTTTTGGTCTTGTTTTCCTGGGAAGGTCTTCATGAGAGACAGTTTCATCATGGTGCTTGATGGGTTTTGCAAACGCACTCGACACAATACTGTTCTTTTGTTCCAGACCGTTCCAGATCAGCTGACTTCTGTTCTGTCTGGCTGTTGTTGTTGTTGTTGTTAATTACCTAATTCTATACGTGTTATTTCATAGTATTGAAAAAAAAAATCCAGTATTGTTCTAGAACCTCGAAAATAAACCCAAACTTGTGTGCAAACTTATACAGTCTTCTGTATAACCTCTGTAATAAACACTGCTCATTGTCAGTCTGCCCTGAGTTTATTTCTCTTCTCAATAATGAATCTAAGAAAACACATGTTCAATATTTTCATGTTCCTGAAAAGGAATTGCACAAGGCACAGCCTATAGTTAATATAAGACAATGTTTTCAGTAAGGGAAAGCCTTTTTATTTCTTTACCTGGACCGCCTGGCAACCTCCTCACTCCTCAGCTCTTCCATCCAAGGACATAAAAAACGGATTCAGACAAATGAGACGAATAACCAGCTGTAGAACCTTCATAACAAATCTGCTGATCAAATGTGTCAGTAATTAAATTCAATTATCTTTAATGATCATAAACGATTCTTAGTGCATATGCATAAATGTTGTTTTATCCGAGAAAGATTATTTGCATCATCTTTTCAGTTTTAAAGCAGGAGTTGTTAATTGATTTTCATGCAAAGACTTATGTTTATTTCTTTTAAGATGATTTAATATTTTTATTTTTTATTTTTATTTTATTTTATTTTTTTTTTGGCTCGGCACAACATATTTGTTTCTCTGACTTTAGAAATAGTAATAATAACAACAACATCAACAACAATAATAATAATAATAATAATAATAATAATAATAATAATAATAATGCATTTTTATATAGGCGCCTTCCTAGTCACCCAGGATCACCATCCAATTTAAACAAGAGATAAATTAATTATATCAAGTAGTCTTTATTCACAGGATATTTTTTAACATAGAAAAAAAAAGACACATTGTTGTACAAAAGACACACTGCTTCCTTATAATGAAGGGAAGATTGATTTCTATCTCATACACTAAAGGATCCAAATAGAATAATCAAGAAGGCATAAATAAATGTAAGCACTCTATTCTATCACTCTACCTGCATTTCATCACTTAACCAGAAGATGGCAGTAAGTTACAAATTGTTGCAAGTGTAGCCTATTTTTCCCTGCTGAATTACAAAGGGATCAGGTGTTATAACCATTACACTCACTGCCTCTTGTGTCTAAAATCACAGTTTGTCATTGTGAGCTGCTGGCTGCAGTGAGTTTCACATCATAGGTGACCATGTGGAAGTTGTCCCAGGAGTACAGCTTCCTTCTCGCCGCATTGTAGTCTATCATGCTGTTGTAGCCATAACGATTGTGGAATCTTATATCCACCGCTTTGCTCTGGCCACTAGCCGTGTCGAAGCTAAAGTTGATGGTGGTCCTGTTGGCTCTGTAGCTGGCCACTGTGTACAGCCTGCCGCACACCATGAAGGCGTTCGCCACTTTGTTCTTCTGGATGCTGGTTTCCCAGCTCCTGGTCACTTCCAGGTTCTCAGGATCCAGCTGAGAAACGACGATGGCTCCGCGAGCCTTTTCCGTGCTGTAGATGGCCCACAGTCCGTTCTCATCCACAGCCAAGTCGATGTCCGTGTAGCCTCCCCAGGAGTAAGGGTACTGGCCATGGAAGCCGGCGTGTGGCAGCTCTCTACGGACCATGATCTTCTCAGCAGTGAGGTCATAACGCAGCAGCATGGGGCTCTGTTTGCGCTGGTAGAAAAGTGAACCCTGGTACACGGTGGCCCCGGTACTCTCCATTGACTCTGGTAGAAGCAGGACCTTCATGGGGTAGCCACGAGCGAACTGCTCCAGGTTTTCGTAGGCATACAGCTCTCGTACATCGCTGCTCACGGTGTCAATGCGCCACACCGTGTCTGGTCCGTACGGAGCTCCTGGAGACTCGGGGTCCTGGAACCATATCCCGTATTTCCCCGTTATGCTGTCCGTCTTTTGATGCGTCTCAGGCTTACTGACAGAAACAAGTTCCCCACAGCCTTTTAAACACAGAATAAATAAAAAGATTTCAACTATTTGGTTCAGTGCACTTGGTACTAATCTACAGATTTGAAGCCATGTTTTTGATTGCATTTTATTGAACAGGTGTATAAAGCTCAAGCTGTCAGATCAGCATTGTCCTGGACATTCTTCTGAACTTTGGGAGAAGCTGGAAGCTCATATGGACATCGACCAACCATCATTCCTCAAATAATGTAGATACTGACTAACACAAAACAAACACTATCTTTATAGAACTATCTTGGCAGGTTTTTAATAGAAAATTCATAATAATTCACTACTTACCACTGGCTCTATTAACGCCAAATCCGTCCTCGCTGTCAGGGACCAGTGGACAGGGTTCCTTTCTAAGCATCTCCTTCTCCACTGTGAGCTCCTCCACTCGTCCCTGCAGCTCCTTCACCTTCCTGATCAGCAGATCTTTATCCTGAAGAAGCTGCCGCATCTCCTCTGTCTCCGCTGGAGTCCTGATTGTCTCCGTTCCTGACTCGGCTCCCAGCAGACTGCTCAATGCTGTCTCAAGCAGCGTGATACGAGCGTTCAGATTTTCGGCTTCTGTTGTGCCAGGACAGCTGGACTCCACCGGGTTGTCCACGGTGAAGGTGTACTGGCAGCGACCATCACTGGACCTGGGGAACGAGGCTTGGTCCTGACCCTGGACATCCAGAACGAAGAAGAACACAAACACCTCAAACCTCATCCACATGGTTAGGTGCAAAGAGACAGGTTTCTCTTTATTTTTTAAAAGTGTCACAAATCAGAGTTTTCTTCCTGCTTAACCACTTGTTAGCTGTCAAAAGCTTTGAAACAGTGGAAGATAGAGGTTTATAAGTCAGTCCCTAAAGTGTGGGAGGAGAGAGAGAGAGAGAGAGAGAGAGAGAGAGATCTGAAAACTCCTCACACACAGCACAGCTGATCTCTGGATTCTATGTTAAGTTGAAGGTCATGCAATCGAAATAAGACATTGAAAGGACAGAAAAGCACTTATCAATAAATGAACTTATAAACTCTGGACGTATTACAAGAAGTCATTTATCTCTGAAATAAAACGAACAACATCCTATCCAGGAAAATGAAATGATCCGTATACGGTGACATCTGTGAAAAACGTTAAAGTTAGCGAGTCAACTTTCCATATGTGCACTAAAGGAATTCCTGTTTTCCCACAGGGTATGGCTTGTTATTTTCCTATTTCATATTTTTGGAAGGACATGTAAATAACGAGTTTATATACATACATATAGACAGCCCTGGAGTGAGTGATACAGTTAAGACCGAATAAATTTTGACTTAAAGTTACTTTTATTTAACCAGCAAGGTTTTTTCGTGATTAAAAATGACACAGGCGTCTTCCAGAAGATAATAAGACAATGAACAAGAGGCATCATTGTGGAAAAAAAAATATTACTCATCTTTTATTTACATTTGAGTGGCATGTCCAAAATTAATTATGCCCTTCCCAATAATCAATAGAAAAGCCGTTATTGGGTGTTACAGCAATCAAACACTTTCTTTAATTGCTGACCAGCTTTTTACCATTTGACCATGGCTCCACTTTTTTTTTTTTTTGCCCATCATCTTCAGCGATGAGATCCAACTTTTTTAGGTTGGAGGATCTCCTTGCCATCACCCTGATCTTTAGCTCCCTCCACAGATTCTCATTTGGATCAAAGTCAGGACTCTGGCTGGGCCACTGCAAAACATTGATAATTTTTGTCTCCTAACCATTTCTTCACCACTTTTGCTCTGTGTTTTGGGTTGTTATCGTGCTGAAATGTCCACTGGTGCCCAAGACCAAGTTTCCCTGCAGACTGCCTGATGTTTCTTGAGAATTTTGATGTATTGATTTATTTTTTAATGGGACTGTTTACTGTAAGTAGGTTATCTGATCCAACAAGCTAAGAGACACCTCTAAAACATTAGGTTCCCACTACCATGTTTGACCATGGGGATGGTGTTCTTAAGGTGGAAGGCTTCTCCTTTCTAATGCCAAATGAAGGCTACATCATTGTGACCAAACAATTACATTTTTGTTTTATCTGACCATAAAACAGAAGACCAGAAGTCTTCTTCTTACAGTACCTCATACAGACTTCTGGTCTTCTGTTTTATGGTGAGGTTATATATAGTCGGACTAATGACCATGGAGGCCAATGGTGACCATTGTATTTATTCTCATTTATACTACCATGGTTGGACCTCCGGTCAACAATCACACACTACAGGCAATTTGCGACATCTTAGCCTAATCTTCATGTTTTTGGACTGTGGGATGAAACCCACCAAGCATAAGGAGAAAACTCCATGCCCTCAGGTCGGATGCAAGAATCAAACCCAGGATCTAGAGGATATATGGACCTTGCGTTTCCTGCGGCACTGGGGTTTATCTGATACAATATCTCACTGACTGACTTCTTTCACTAACCGTTTCATTAGGAGCTTCACAGGTTATTCTTGCCTGAGCATATGGAAGACTCGGGCATTGTAGAAGTCTGGTGGTTTGTTTGTGCTCAGGGTGATGTCCATGATGAGGTTGTTTTTGTCTGCGTGAGGAGCGGCGAGATGAGAAACAGCTTGTTTTTGTTTCACTGATGACGGTTGTCCGCTGTCTGGTTCTCGTTGGCTGTAATCATGAGTTAATGATGCAGGTATTTTTCTCTGACATACATATTTCATCTTGTCTCCAAAGGTTGCATAAACCAGAGGTCTAGTACAATTACTAAAATGTTTAGAATTCCACTTTTATGGCCTCTAATAGTATATCATTTGTGTCATAACTCCAGATCCTTTAAATTTTATTAGTCTCCAGACTGTACGTAAACAGGAGCCTGGAAATGGTTTTATGCTGTCGCTGTGCAACTGTGTCTGGACCTGAAGGGGACATGCATGAAGAAGGAATTCTGATTGTGTCCTAGATAGTCTGCTATTCAACATGAAATACAGGTAAAAACAGATAAGCACTGCCCGTTAATAATCCCAAAGTGTCCACAGTGACCTACAAATGGTTCAGGCAACCTGGGCTTTGGAAGAGCCATGCTGTACCTAAACCTCCAAAGATGCATTAAACATCTGGGTTTATTTATATGACATAATCATCTGATCTTTATATGAATAGATTCCCAAATAGTAATTGAAACTGAAAATAAGGCATTTTCTGACAATAACTGTGACCTTTCATTTGTAGACCACAAAAGATACTGAAATGGAAATCTTAGCAAACAATACCTTTTATTCTTTTGAAGCTTTTCCACATTTGGTCTAGCAAATCCTGATAATGACATTTCTGCTTATTTTTCTTAACAAAAATACTCAAGTTCCATCAGAAGCTCCTGGTACTTGTATGACCTTCTCGCCATTCTAACACATTCAGGTTTCTGGTTTTGAACCTCTCCTGGGTCGATCTCTTATCAGAACAGGAATCTTCTCTGCAGTTTTAAATTTCCTGCAGACTGGAACATATTTTTTTTCTAAGATATTGGCACCTACTGTATATTTGGTGCCATCCATCCTTCCATTAACCCTGACTCCCAGGTTAATAAGGGCACGTAAACCCCTCCACCACGATAAGGTGATGGTTCCTGCAGAGGTAGTACTTCTCATGACTGCTTAATAAGCACTGGAAAGCTGGTCTGTTCCTACTGAAATGTGAGAGTTGTCTCAATGTGTTAGTAGCAGTGATAGCACAAATTGTTAAGGCTGTAGGTTCATGATCGAAAGGTTGGGGGTTCAAGCCCTTGAGAAAGGCCTTTAACCCTATTTGCTGGGTGGTGTAACCTGGATGACCCTGTGCTCTGACCCTAGCTTTCTAACTGGGATATGGGGAAAAAATAATAATTTCATTGTGCTCTAAGGTACATGTGACAAATAAATGAATCATATTAAGTATGTAAATAACTCAGATATTTAATTTGTTGACATTTGATTTTGTTTATCTTTTTTTTTTTTTTTATTACCAGATTTTCCCCCCCAGTGGATTAATATTGCCTTTTAATGTAAAAAAAAAAAAAAAATCTTGCCATGAGTGCATCTTGCCAATTAAGTTTTTTTTTTTTTTTTTTTTTGCCTTTCTCCTGGGCATCTAGACATCAATCAAAAACTGGTCACATGGCATGAGTTCTTTATATATGCATCTATAGATTTATTCAAACAGCGGTTTGTTTATGATGTTTTTTTAAACTAATTTTCCAAATTTTGTCTCAGATTTTGTTTGCATAAATACTAGAAAGAGGATGGGGTGGAAACATATACTGTACAGTATGTGATGCACAAAGAGGAAATTATGGAAATGCAGAATCTGTTGTGGTATTTGAGTGTATTATAGCAAAGAATTAAATCTTTGTTTAAGTTTGAAGATCTTTATGATCTTATCATAAATGCAAAAAAAATGGTGGTTTAAATGGTTTTATGTGATTATGATTGAAATATGAACACTGCCATCTAATGGTGGGGTGGAGTTAATACACAAGGCACACTTTGGTTTATTAAGACTAGCTATCCTTATTGTGATAAATTGTGTGCTTTATTAATTATGATATAAATCAGGTGTGTTGATGGCATGAATAACACTAATAACACAAGGAACAGAACACTGTTGAAAGTGCCTTCATCAAACCTATACGACATGGTAAAGCCTTTTTTTTTCTCGCCAGTATGAACAATAAGTGAGAAAAAGGTGCATTTTACATGTTATGCCTTAATATTAAGTCTTCACATTTGAACATCATCTGAAAGTCACTCACATGGTAAAAAAATAAATAAAAAATACCCTAGGTGAGTCATGTTTCATTAAGGAAATATTTAGTTTGTATACTTTACATGGACACATTTGGTAATAATTTAGGTTACAGAATTAGATCCCTGTTGTACTGTACCTTTGACATTTTGCTCCAAAAGCTAATTAAAGGTAATCCATATACATATTCAGTAACATAGTGATAGACAGAGGGCAGGAGTGAAATGACGTTATAAAGGGATCCCTAAGGACATTAACTCATTTGGTTTTATTTTCACTATAGAAGAACATTTTCTTTGAGGGCACTTTATCCTATTTTATTTTTAGCAACACCCTAAAGGGCATTTTGTTGCATTTTAAACACTGTGAGGGCACACCAGAGGACACTATATCACATTTTTTTTTTATTACATTCATCATAAAGGAAAGATTATCACATTTCCCCCAATGTAAGGGCAATACCTTAGAGGGTATTGCACTGCGTTTTATTTAAAGGAGGAACACCCTAGAGGATCAGAGCATCCCTGTTGCACTGTACCTGAGCCTATCCCAGGAGACCAGAGAACCTAGAAGAAACCCACCAAGCACGCTGAGAACATGCAAACTCCATGCAAGGGAGTTCATCTTATTAAAATTTTTGCATGTAGGAAATCCTGTAGAGCACATCACTTGTGTTATTGTTCCTCTTAAAAGATTTCATCACATTAGCGGGCACATTCAGCAACCTCTAAAAGGCATTTTGTTGCATTTTCCACACTGCGAGGGCACACCAGAGGGCACTTTATCACATTTTGCTTGTTGCAGGCATCATAGAGCAAAGTTTATCACATTTTCAACCAATGTGAGGGCAAAACCTTAGAGGGCATTTCATCGCATTATATTTATAGGAGGAACACCCTAGAGGATTACATTCTGGTTCCTAGGATCACTCAATAGGGGCACCACTTGCAAGGGCACCATAGACGCCACTTTGTGATGATAATAACAATAATGGCGGCATGGTGGTGTAGTGATTAGCACTGTTGCCTCGCACCTTCAGGTTCTGAGTTCGATTCCGGCCTATGGTGTGTATGGAGTTTGCATGTTCTCCTCGTACTTGGTGGGTTTCCTTCACAGTACAAAGATTAGGATAATTGGCGCTCCCAAATTACCTGTAGTGTGTATGTGTGTGTGGGCACCCTGTCCAGGGTGTACCCTGCCTCATCTCCTGGGATAAGCTCCAGAACTCGTATTCACAAAGCTACTTCGAATTCTCTCATATAGCTCCTATCTTAGCTTAAAAAGTCCTAGCTGGGAGTCCTAGACTTAAAGTGATTTAGGAAAGTACAAAAACCTTTATTTTAGCATGGAGATATGGTTGACCCCATTGATAGGGACGATGCAGCAAATCAAGGTCTGTGATTGGTTGATAGAAAATCTGTAAAGGTTTTAAAACGGAGTCTTTGTGAAAAACAAATGCATGATAATAGAACAGACAGTGAAATCATAATGTTTGTATATAAAGAAATTCTATAATCATGAACGCAGGCTATTTCCTGCAAAGTTTTTGTTATAGGCTAAATATCTTAAATGGAAACAGACAATTGTTGAAAATGTGTCTAATTTTAAAGCAACCAGATTCCATACAGTAGTTACTATATTAAAGTAACTTATTAAAGTAAATCTTACATTTATTTATTATACTGATTTCATTACTTGTAATCTATTTCAGATTGAAGGGATGTTTCTCAAATTATTTTTATCTTTACTAAGATTTAGTCCTAAATTTAAGGGGAAATTCTAAGAAAATTTCTTAATTCTATAAGAATTTCGTCACTAGGAGCAACTTTTAGGCTTAAGAAGCTTTGTGAATCCGGGCCAAGGCCGTGATGAGTGAGTGAGCTAGTAAACAATAACAACAACAACAACAACAACAACAATAATAATAATAACAATAATAATAATAATAAAAATAAAGGAAGGGGTGTGGCAACTATACCTCCCCATCTTAAAACCCCAATTGCTGGCTAATTAACGGGACTTTATTTGTGCGCCGTATCACAGACTAATAATCCCTTAAAAGCAAAAATGGTTAATTATTATAAATTTTTTTGATTGTGTCTGCGCGAGCTCGGTGATGCGCGCGGAGCGCCGCGCGCAGCTGAGACGCAGGAGGCGGAGGGAGAGGGTGCGTTTGTTTTCGCGCAGGCCTCGGCCAATAGCGAGGCTCACGCGGGCTCACGCGGGCTGGCGTGCTCCGCCATTGGTCAGACCGGGTGTCGGTCAACGGCGCGGGCGCATGCGTCATCAGTGCGGCTGCGTTAAAGGGACGATTAATCTGTCATTGGAGAATTACATAGTCTCAGGTTCGGGGACGAGATGTCCCTCTGACGCGGCGGACGCGCTGGCGGCTTAACCCGCTCCAAACAAACAAACAAACAAACAAACAAACAAACAAACAAACAACCCCGAGGAAAAAAAAAAAAACAGATTTGGAGATCAGGATTAGGTTCTGGGAATTAAAGGTCCGCGGCGGTGGTGGTGGAGCTGGAGTGACGGTAAGGAGGAGGAGGAGGGGGAGGAGGGGGGGGGGGTGTTGTTTTCTTTGATGTGGGATTATAGATACATATTTGTATAATATGTCGGGGTCGGGCTTTAACCGTCATCACATACCGTTTGATCACCTGCTGTTCTGTGTGAGTGTGTATGGAGATGTCGGAATAGAAATGTCGCGTATAATGAATGAATGAATGAATGATTTGAATGCCCTTGAAAACAGACCGACTGCGCAGTTTCTTCATCCTTCTGCGTCTCTCTCTCTCCTCCTCTTCCTCCTCTTCCTCCTCAGCGGATCCGACGCTCATTGGCCTCTTGATGCGAAGGTCAGCATCAGCATCCTCTCTAGCGCACCGTCACCTCATCCCTGTATCCCCCCCCAACACACACACACACACACACACACACACACACCTCTCTCGCTCTCTCTTTCTCTCTCACACACACACACCTCTCTCGCTCTCTCTTTCTCTCTCTCACACACACACACACATACCTCTCTCGCTCTCTCTTTCTCTCTCTCACACACACACACACACTAGTGGGTGCCATGGGGAACCGAGGCATGGAGGAGCTGATCCCGCTGGTGAACCGCTTGCAGGACGCCTTCAGCAGCATCGGGCAGAGCTGTAACCTGGACCTGCCGCAGATCGCCGTGGTGGGAGGCCAGAGCGCAGGCAAGAGCTCGGTGCTGGAGAACTTTGTGGGAAAGTAAGCGGCGTTCCAAGCTCAGATCATTCTTGTCTGGTCTATAAATAATCCTTTAATTCTTTTTTTTTGGTTTGTACAGTGATTATACTATTACATGTAAAAGAATTTATTAATACCAAAGGGATTTTTTTATTTTTTATTTTTTGCATACCCCAGTTAGAGAGCTGGGATCTGATCAGAGAGTATACAGCATCCCTGGAGGAGATAGGGTTAACAGCCTACCTTAAGGGTTCAGTAGTGGCGCTCAATCTTAATCTTAAGCCTGGTAACCTACAGCCCTAACTGTTTGAACCTTGAACCACCACTGCCCTGGTTAACCCGTCCCTAATTTCAGAGAGCGTGTAGACTTTCTCTGTATTTATATTTCTGTTAACATCCCTGGCGACAGCATGGTGGTTTAGTGGTTAGCACTGTCGTCTTGTCGATTCCCGTCTCTGTGTGCATGGCGTTTACATGTTCTCCCAGTGCTTGCTGGGTTTCCTCCAGAGTTTCCTTACACAGTCCAAAGACATGCAGATAAGGTTATTGAATTGGTCTCCCCAAATTGCCTGTAGTGTGTCTGTATGTGTGTGTGCCCTGTGATGGATTGCCACCCCATCCAGGGTGTACCCCGCCTCATGCCCTAAATCTCCTGGGATAGGCTCCAGGCCCCCCGCGATCCTGTATACAGAATAAAGCGGTATAGATGATGATTGAGAGTGGGCAACATTCCTGGTAGCCACCAACATCAGGGGAACATCTGGTCAGTTGTCCCAGACAGACAGTCAGGGCAAAATGGCAATCAAAACTTTAGTCAAGTAGGTGTTTATTGTCATTTCAAGCATATACAGTTCAGTACACAGTGAAATGAATTAGCCTTCCTCCAGGACATACTGTACATGCAACATAACTTAACAAAAACTAGCTAATTAGGATACCTAATTAGCTGACTAGCTAACACCACAAATTAACAAAAAATCTATAAGTACTATATAAAAGAAAAAACATAAAGTGCAAACGTGCAAACAAGAGCAACAATATAACAACACCACAACACAATGCAATAGTGCAAGTAAATTGCACTGAACGTTTCTTGTTAAAGTAGCAACCATGATAGAAAATATTTCTTGTGCAAACATATAAACAGCTGATAAATAATGTAAAAATGCTAAATGGTTGTAGATCAGTGTGTTTGTCAGTCCAGTCCATTGTGTTGAGGTGATTGTGTTTAGGAAGCTGGGGTCAGAGAGAATACAACATCCCTGGTGCAGATAGAGTTAAAGGCTCAACAGTCACAACTTTGTGCTACTGGGACTCGAACCCCCCGCCTTCCCATCCAAAACCCAGTAACCTTCAGCCTTAACCGTTTGAGCCACCACTATCCTGGTTAACCCTTATTTAGACCTTCATTTCAGAGAGCTTGTAGATTTCTCTATATTTAGATGTTCTGTTAACATTCCTGGCAGCACAGTGGCTCAGTGTCTCAGCGGTTAGTGTTGCCAGGGCTGCTGACATCAGGAGAACATCTGGCCAGTTTTTCTGCACCCTGTGAAAGGGGAGAACCCAAAATGGCACTCAAAACTTTAAACAGTCTCCTGAACTAATTTGTGAAAACATTACGTAGGACTTATGAGTCGTATAAAAGCTTGTTTGTACCAACCACCTGATTTTCTTTGCCATGTTGGTGGGAAGGCATGTTAACTTTCCCCTGTGTAATGCTATAAAGTCAAACTAGCCAGCTATTAAGCTTAAAGGAACAGGAGTAGCTTGGTGGTTATGGTGTTGTTCTACTGATCAGTAGGTCCCAAGTTCAAACTAGAAGTGTAGAAAAGTAAGTCGCATCTGCCAAATGCCGTAAATGTAAATGCTAGAAATGACTAAAGACAGTAAAGGTGCAGGGGACTTTATGGCCAGGTATGTAAAATAAATGTAGAGTATATATTAAAGTAGAATGGCTCCACTTGATGACCATGAAGAGGGTTATGGACACAGCTTTGTAGATTTGATCGCACACTGTATATCTTACATATAGAAAGCAGACACAGGGTAATGTGAGAACTGATATCACCCAAATGAGGATGGGTTCCCTGTTGAGTCTGGTTCCTCTAAAGGTTTCTTCCTATTGCCATCTCAGGGTGTTTGCCCTTGCCAATGTCACCTTGGATTACTCATCAGGGAGAAAGTGATTATTGTAATTCTCACGTTTTCCCCCATATATATTTTCTATATATCTATTTTATTTCTGTAAAGCTGATTTTTGTAGCAAACCATTAAAAGTAAAAGATAGAAAATAGAATATAAAGATAAAATCAAATCGAAGATTCAAGTAACGTAACAGCCCCTTCGGATATTTATCTTTGCCTCAAGAAAAATTAGCCACTTGACGTTTGGAATAAAACCCTAAACATGCCGGATGAACAAAACAGCCTTAGAAGCTGGAAGTAATGCAGTTATTTGGACATGCTTTTCTTGTGTACGGTTAATTTATTCATCCATCCATCCATGCATTCATCACCTGCCTATTTCGCTGAGTAATAAGACTGAAGTGTGTGGGTGGATATGTGTGTGTATGGACATACTGTATATAACACAACAAACAACGGTTAAACAAACATCCAGGGTAACACTAATGAACCCGTTGCAACAGTGCGAGTGATATTTATACACGTAGGCCAGTGTTTAAGTAGTACTTCCTTTTTTTTTCCATAGAAATTTGTTCAGCTATGGTGAGTATGATTGGATTTTAGGGGCTAGAGTTTTAGTTTAGTTTGGAATATACATGGATTAAATAGTGTGTGTGTGTGGGAGAGGAAAGCTCTTTCGCGGTGTGCAAATGGAACATGTGTTGCGCGTGTGAGTCACGGCCAGTCAGCAACCTGTGCATCGTTGCGGGTGGTGGAGGGGACATTTGGAAAGCATCTTGTCCTGGGCATGAGCAAGACACACAGCAGGCCTGGGTGGTGCCTGACACCTACAAGGTTGGGGGGGTCAAATCTTATTTCCTGTATGTTTGATTGTTCTCCCAGTGCTTGTTGGGTTCCCTCCAAATACTCAGGTGTCCCCCAGTGGGGGATTTTCACCTGCCATGTGGAAATCTGGTTTCCCTTCTCCATCAATGCCCCAAACCATCCATAATGCAGAGCTAAAGGAAGAAATGGGACGGTTGCAACAGGACAGACATCCTCAAAACTGTGAAAGCTTTGCCGGGTTAAATGTGTGGATCGAACCATCCAACCAACAACGACAACAACAACAACTTTGGTTTGGCTCGCAGTCCAAAGACGTGTACTGTATGTGTCCAAATTAGTGTGTAGGTGTGTGTGGTTGGTTGGGGTCTTTATAGTCATAGGTCATCGCAACCAGCCGTCTTATGCAATGATGGTTATTTAAAAAAGAAAGCAGTTTGACTGACGCATTTATCCAAGTTGATGCCTAAAACCATTGAAGGTTAAAGGAGAATAGAGAATGTCTTATTTACTCTACGTTCATATCAATACACACCGGCAGACAATCTGCCTTGTGAGATGCTTTTATAAAAAAGGAATTGTTTAGAAATCATGATAATAAATGATGCATTCATTCGCAATTCAGTGCTAATGAATACAGGGTTCTGATTAGTCCAAAGATTAATTGGTTCTGAATTGGTCACACACCTTAGTTTTAAACCGATGCATTGGATCTAAAGTGCTTTGTAAGGAGAATAACATTCACATCACATAGCAATTACATTTATGGAAAGGAGTCTCCAGAGTCAGACACAATATTTACTACTAATAATAAAGAAAAAACATTTAATCCTAGGCAAAGTGCTGAGGGATAACAGGTCTAAAACACCGTGTGCCTCCTTCCAAGTGGTAATTGCTGGGTGGTATTACTCCTCATCTAAAGGCCTAAGGACTGTAGCGTTACTTGCATAAGAACAAGTGGAAAGTGTAATCTCAGTATAAGACGAGTGTCCTCAATGTTGTGTTGCTTTATTTTATTATTATGGGTTTTGATTTGGATCAGTGGTAAAAAAAAAAACCCCTGCAGCGTCTGCTGTGATAAAATCTCACTTCATCTTTCACCGCCGATGGAAATGACACAGAATAGACCTCCCACTCACCACCACACTCGACACTCAGCTGTCACACACACACACACACACACACACGCACACACCGAATAGTCAAATTGCACTCTCTCACATCAAACAGAAATGTGTGTGAGAGATAATCTGCATTTCTTTTCTCCTTAGAAGGCTATATTATGTAACTGGAAACTTTAAGATCTTCAGGAACGACACATCGTACATCTAACGATGGATCATTTGCAAAACAACTTCATCTTACATTGTAGCAGCTCATAAACAGTCTGTCCCTCATCAGCCTCATTAATCATGCTTTTTTTAAGTTAATAAGATAAAAAAAATGGAAGTTTGTCCTGTCACTGAAAAACTGCAAATCATAAACTTTTCTCAAAACAAAAAAAAAAAACGAAATCCTACAAATATAGTTATAATTATGTAGTATACTTATTATAGAGTATATTTCTTTATCCTGAAATGTTCCCAGAACGTTCATGAATATAGACAGTTTAACCCTCTAGGAACCAAAAACCATAACATTCCAAACACAGTCTACTTTTAACTGGGAAGATCATGATTATACGAGGGTGAGTCAAAAGTTATCCGCACTCTGACTGTATAATTTCTTTTAATTCACTTTCAGTAAAGACAAATACATCATTTTCCGGGACAAGCGTTTTAATACACTTTGCCAGCAAGCTTTCATATTCCCAAACATTTTTTTGACACGAATGCACTGCTGTCTTGACTTCTTCATCAAAAGTGAATCTTTGTCCTCGTAGGGCAGCTTTCAGGGGACCGAACAGGTGAAAGTCTAATAGGAGAGATAAGAACTATAGGGACGAAGCTTTAACACTTCAAAACCAAGTTTTCGACATGTGTGTGGACGTTTGTCATTGGCGGTTGATGGCACCTTTTTGATGGCCTACTCTTAAACTTCTCTATTTGTTCATATACACTTCTTTGCTACAAAACCATTCCTTCATGCTGTACATAAAGTCTTTGATAAAAAAAAAAAAAAAAAAAACGCACTGGGTGCACTATCAGAAAAATATTGTTTTACCAATCTCACCGTTGGACCAATCAGAATTGAGGAGTTAACAGTGTTGTGTTCTGGTCTAACCGCTAAATACAAGCCCTGTTTGTTGTTTATCTGTGATATTATAAAACGAGCATCTAAAATTGACCTCTCCCCTGGAAGCCCCTTTGCAGTGATGGTCCTCTCTTGGATGTCTCCAGCATGCAATCCCATGCCTTTTTTAAATTTCTTTTTTATCTTGGCTAATTGCTTTGCAGTCCATCAATACCTAAATGCCAAATAAATCATCCTTCTGGTGTGTGAGCTAATGAAGAATAAACTCTTGTCTAATAATTCAGCGCTTGATTGCTTGCTCTGACTTGCCATACGCTAAATTCTTTTAAAATTCGTATCATTTTCTTGATCTTTTCTATTTTTTCCCCCTTTCTTTTCTTAGGGATTTTCTTCCCCGTGGCTCCGGCATCGTCACCCGCAGGCCCCTTGTGCTGCAGCTCATCAACTCTAATACAGGTGAGCAGCCTGACCTACATAGACATGCACACACACACACAGAAAGTTTCTTTTTGCTCAGATTTCATTGCTGTATTAATAGCCTTAGGCAATATATCCCCTTTAAATGACTGGTGATTTTTAGGGATTATGTGGTTTAGAGATTTTTTTTTACAGTATGTTATGAAAAGCTTAATCTTTAGTGATAAGTCTAAATCTAGCGTTTTGCTGGCTGTGTGTTTGGGCTAGCTATTAACCCCATAAGGTTGGAAAAACTGATCAGCTATAACAGAGTGAATACCACTGGTGATCTGGTTGTCAAGGGCAACAGTCAGTTCTTGGAAATAGACTTTGACAAAGGCCAAATCGTGATGGTTAGACAACTGGGTCAGAGCATCCCCTAAATAGCAAGTCTTGTGGGGTGTTCCCAGTTAGTACCTATCAAAAGTGCTCCAAGGAAAGACAAATGAAGAACTCGTGACAAAGTCATGGGTGCCTAAGGCTCATTGATGCGTGTGGGGAGTCCAAGTTTGGTTCTGGTTGCACAGAACAGCTACTACAGTACAGCACACATTTCTGGAAATGTTAACATTGGCTTTGACAGAAGGGTATCAGACAGTGCATCACAGTTTGCTGTGTATGGGGCTGCGTAGTTGTACAGTAGGTGAAGACCAGTTACTGTGCCCATGATGACCTGTGTCCACCATGGACAGCACCTACAATGGGTACATGAGCATCAATGGGTACAATGGGTACGTGTCCAGGTCTGATGAATCATATTTTATTTTGCATCACATAGACGGCCAGAAGAAGAAGAAGATAGACGGCCAGATGTGCGCATGTGCATCACTTATCTGCTAAAGAGATAACACCAGAATGGAAGAAGACAAGCTGGCAGAAGAATGCAAAAATTACTTTAGAAAAACATACTGTATTTCCCTGAAACAGTGGTGTAAAAAAAATCAACTGGGACAGTTAGTAAAATAGAATGTTGTAAAAGGAGTGGGTTTAAGTAATGCACTCGGTCTGCCTAATGATATCTAAAACCTAGTGTGATTTCTTCACACCGTGAGTCTCATTATTTAATGGAGTTGGTGCTCAGTAACATGGTGTCGTTGAACAGACATACTCCAAATCACTTTAGTTTGTAATTAAATCTTTGTCATTGATATACCTTCCCCTCTGGAACATCGAGGCATACAGGTATACTCTTGTTTTTTCTACACAGTGAAGAAAGCTAAGTTCGAGTCATGGAGATGAATATGAGACAGTAGATAATATTTTTTGGTTTCTTTTACAATAATGTGTCGCACAACTTTATTCAAGTCTATCCCTTGCTTGCAATAACTATATCAAGCTGACCCAAATACATCACCAAACTTTTTTTTTTTAGTATTTTCCTTTGCTGTGCTTGAAACACAGCTTATTTTGGTCGTTGTTTGTTTTTGGGGAGATTTCTTTCTTTGGTTTCCTCAATTACTCAGTTGGGTTAAGGTCTGCAGACTGACTAATCCAGGCTAAAACCTTCCACTTCCCCCGATGAAGTCCTTTGCATTTCTCCGGGAAGCTGGCAGACGAAATGTTGCTGTAGAGTTCCCGAATTCTGTTGCTTCCATCTGGAGTTACATCATCAACAAAGGATCAGCAATGCAAGTGCAAGCTATGACTCTTTCTCCACCATGATCACCAAAGAGCTTGTCTGTTGGGTACACTTAATCTTGGTTCCAGCATTTTAATATTTCTTTAATTGTAATTTTCTCTCTGATTACTCCTGATCAGTAGATTACATCTTGGTGTATGGTCTCTAAATTTCTGCTTTTGTAGTATCCAAAAAGGTGGATTGTAATATCTCCAGACCTGGCCTTTTTATGATGTCACTGACTGTTTCCTCACAGTTTTTGGTTTCTTTGCTGACCTGGTTGTTAGTGCACCAGTATTAGCAGAACATTTTAAATTGTTGTATTGGATAAGCCCAGGGCTTGAGCAATGGCTCTGTTTATTTTTTCTTCTTTTCTTAGCTTCAGATGGCTTGGTTAACTCCAATACACAGCTCTCCGGTCTCTATGTTGGCTTATTTTTATTATCTTTTCTTTCACTGGCAAAAGCCAGGGCTAAAACACAAAGTAGGCGTTCAAAGCTATTTCTTGTTTAAACAATCAATTTAACACAACATCAAGAAATATGAGTCGTGTTCCAATATTTTTGGTCATTAAAAAAAAACAAAAAAAACAGCATCAGCAACAATGCCATATTTTATGTTCTTTAACATATCACAATGTAACCACTGGGCCCCTGAGTGGCACTGCGATAAAGTGCGCGAAATCGCTATTTTGAATCCCGGGGGATGCTGTATTAGCCTTTCACTAAGCACTTTCATATCAATTAGGGCTCTCTAGCCAATCATGAGTGTGTTACGCTGCTTCTATTGGTGTGTGAGCGAGCATTGTAAAAGAGGAAAGAAAGAGGAAAGAAAGCGGAAGTATTGCTATATTTTTTTATATTTACATAAATGTTTTCAGTGAGTACCAAAAAACATGGATTTAGCGTCTTCCAATACCTTCAGAGGTAAAAATGAATGTTGGTGTGGAATATATCGGCTACCCTACCATTGTTTATACAACAGTTATTTCCTCATAAACTGGCAACAGTCCATACTGCTAGTGTTACTATGCTAGGGTTAGCAAACTACCTAGCGCTAGTAGCTACCTGACTAGCTGTCAGTGATTGTAGGTTCTCTGGCATCTCTTTCCATACGTGGGGCAAAAATGAACTCTTTGACAATATTGTGTCTAAAATCTCAATTAAACATCATATTTGTAAATTTGTTTTATAATAGCAATATCATACATCAGCAATGTTGTGATTAGCCAACTAGCTTGTGTCGCATCTCTTTTAAATTCAGTTCAAAGAAAAATGTAATATTAGAAATGTATGCAAGAAGGAGCACAGTGGTAGGTTACTTAATAAAAGTCATCCTAAGATGACCTTCACTGACAGTAATCATGAAAAATGTTCTGGAAAAGTCTTTGACAATGAAGCCGAGTCTGTGAAGTTACTGTACCATTGCCTTTATTCTAACATGACACGACGGGTCCAGTGTCCCAGGACTAATATCACTGTTTCCTCATCGAGTTTCTCTCATGACTTTGCACATTTCCACACTATTTCCACCGTCAAGAAGGTGGTGGTAAATTCTGTAATATATGAATCGAGTAGTTTTCTGCATGAATTATCCATTCTTTGAAACTTTAAAATTAAATCAGGGACAGAAGAACTCCATCACTTTTTTTTATTCCTTTGCTGTCAGAAGTACAGTACTGTGTAAAAGTCATGGTCCACCCCTCATTTCTTCATATTAACTGTAATTATACTAAACAAAAATATAAACGCAACACTTTTGTTTTTGCTCCCATTTTTAATGAGATGAACTCAAAGATCTGAAACATTTTCTACATGAACAAAATAACCATATTTCTCAAATATTGTTCACAAATCTGTCAAAATCCGTTACGATGAAGAACTGGAGTCAAGTCGAGACCCCAATGAGGACGCGAGCATGCAGATGAGCTTCCCTGAGACTGTTTCTGACAGTTTGTGCAGAAATTCTTTGGTTATGCACTCCGATTGTTTCAGCAGCTGTCCGAGTGGCTGGTCTCAGACGATCATGGAGGTGAACATGCTGAATGTGGAGGTCCTGGGCTGGTGTGGTTACACGTCGTTTGCGGTTGTGAGGCTGGTTGGATGTACTGCCAAATCCTCTGAAACACCTTTGGAGACGGCTTATGGTAGAGAAATGAACATTCAATTCACGAGCAACAGCTCTGGTGGACATTCCTGCTGTCAGCATGCCAATTGCACGCTCCCTCAAAACTTGCAACATCTGTGGCATTGTGCTGTGTGATTCAACTGAACCTTTCAAAGTGGCCTTTTACAGGTGGCCAGTCTAAGGCACACCTGTGCAATAATCATGCTGTCTAATCAGCATCTTGATATGGCACACCTGTGAGGTGGGATGGATTATCTCGGCAAAGGAGAAGTGTTCACTATCACAGATTTTGACAGATTTGTGAACAATATTTGAAAGATATGGTTATTTTGTGTATGTAGAAAATGTTTCAGATCTTTGAGTTCATCTCATAAAAAATGGGAGCAAAAACAAAAGTGTTGCGTTTATATTTTTGTTCAGTATATGTGTGGATTAAAATGAATAAATGTGATCAAATGCTTTACTATGACGGGCTGCAGAGTGCCCAAAGATATGATTTAAAAATTGGTTGTTTTACAGTATGTAACGACCTCAGCAGCGACCTCATTTCCCCTCTCGTCTGTTCCAACCACTCAGCGTTCAACATCACCAGCACAGTACACTAATCACCGGCCTGATCATCGCTCATCACCTGTACCTGTTTCTCACTGATCCTACCTTAAATTAGATGTTTTTTTCATGCTTCAGAATGCAAGTGAAACCCTGTTTTAGGTTAACTCCACTTTACATTGTCTGAATAGTACATACAATTCGCAGTCTGAATGTGTCACTGTTTTATACAATGCTAGTGTGCTAGTGGTCTAGTGTGCATATACAGTACCACTGTAACATTCTTTTTTTCATTCCCAGTCTTAGAGTCTTACAGGCAAAATTAGCTTGAGCTGATATATAAAAGTGGCCATAAAATAGCTAATGGCAAACCACTTTAACAAATGCTTTTTTGTTCAAGGCAGTATTTCAATGCTGGGGATTTGTATTTAAAAGATAATTTGTGCATAGTTCAACAATATACGTTCAAATATCCGGTTAATGCATTTTGTGAAATGTGCATTTATCCTTGTGTGGATTTGCAGAATGGGCTGAGTTTCTTCACTGCAAAGGAAAGAAGTTCACAGATTTTGATGAAGTGCGACAGGAGATCGAGGCCGAGACGGACCGCGCCACTGGAGCCAATAAGGGAATCTCCCCAGTTCCTATCAACTTGAGGGTGTTTTCTCCACATGGTACGTTCTATTCCTTACACCTTTTCAAGACTCTTCCAGTAGAGGCTCATTGGCCTTGTGGTCATATAAATTCATATTTTTTTTCTTCTGCTAATGCATGTACATTGTATCAGGTTGCATCTAGACATGCAAACCTTTCAGGTAAATATTTCCTTAAAAAAGATTAGAAAAGGATGTGTGAGCTGAAAGAAGAGCCAAACAACAGAGCAGTATTTAGAAAGTGGCGTGCCAGTGTGAAGGGCACAGCTCTTTGGAGCTCAGCCCACATCACACGGTATGCTTCCTCCCATTTCCCGATAAACAAAGCACGAAATAACAGGATTTATTTTAGGCAATAGAAGGCAGATTTTGAAGGGTTAGTAAATACCCTTTGCCTCAGTGGAGGCGTCATACAGTACCACATGTGTGGTGGGCAATATGGGCAAAAATATTAGATAAAGATACTTCAAGTAATATGTAAAAGAAGATATATTGGATAAAAGAAAGAAATAATAATAATTATTATAATAATAATAATAATAATAATTTTTCCCATAATTATTAATAAATAAATTAATTAATAAGCAAAGCTTGAATATTTCACGGCGCCATGGTGGCTTAGTGATTAGCACTTGCACCTCCAGGGTCCGAGTTTGACTCCTGGCCAGGTCCGATTCCCGTCTCTGTGTGCATGGAGTTTGCGTATTCTCCCCATGCTTGGTGGGTTTCCTCCGGGTACTCCGGTTTTAAAGATATGCAGCTTAGGCTAATTGGTGTTCCAATGTGCCAGACCCCCCCTGACAGACCCCCCTCATGGATGAGTGAGTGAGTGATTGAGTGAATTCTCCCCCTGTAATATGCTAACATTTTAAAAACAAATAAATATATGCATTATTCAATCATTATTATTCATTTCGGAGAATTGAAATTACTGGAACTACTTGAATTACTGTACTATCATCAAAACCGAAAAGGATAGCGCTAAACCGTAGTAAAAGAAATGGGGTCGGAATAAAGCTTCACTTGGTGAAGTTGCATGGTAAAAGATTATGAGCAAAAATTCGAGCAATGTTTAATGTTCAGCTATGTTATGTAGCAATAAAATGAAGTCACCTGACCGCCTGAATGCACTGAATCACCAGATTATTGCATCTATAGAGTTTTTCTTTTCTGATGATACTGTATGACCATACTCTAGGACTAAAATGGTAAAATGGTATAAAATATTATACCCTAATGTTACCTTTAATCTACTATCAATATGTTTCTTTTTATTGTTTTTTTTTTTGGATATATTTATTTCTCAGTTCAAGTTTTTAGGTGTCTGGAGCCTCGATTGCTGTTCTCGGTTACACTCCTGTTTCAGAAAGTCTGTAAAATAGGCGCAATTGATTAATAAATCAAATTAAAGGTCCTTCTTTCGTCTGTTCAGTGTTGAACCTGACTCTCATCGATCTGCCGGGGATCACCAAGGTGCCCGTGGGAGACCAGCCTGCAGACATCGAGCAGCAGATCCGCGACATGATCATGCAGTTCATCAGCCGAGAGAGCTGCCTCATCCTCGCCGTCACTCCCGCCAACACCGACCTGGCCAACTCCGACGCCCTCAAACTGGCTAAGGATGTGGATCCTCAGGGTGAGACAGATGTGACTTGAGATGTGAATTATTTTGAGTTCTGGTCTATAGTAGAAAGGAACCTTAAACAATAAAGAAATATTTATGCTTAAAGGTTGCAACTGTAACATATTGACAACATTTAAAGACTCGTGATCGGCTTCGAATCAAGATAACGTCTTTCTTTTTTACACAGTTTTTTTTTTATTTATTAATTTCTTGCAGGGGAAATTAAATACTAAAATTGTGCATGTCCATGTTCAGCCCTCAGACGCAACTATAAAAGAGGTCTGACAGTTTGATGTAACTGCAGTATATTACAGTGTGTGGTGGCGGTTTCCATAATGGTTTAAAGTGCCACTCTGTCTGATGGAGCAGGGAAAAAAATGACAAAGATCACAAGAGGTTGCCTTTATTAAAGCAAAAAAAACTAAAAAAACAAACAAAAAAAAACATGTGGCACATAAAATACAGAACAATTTCTGCTTGACCTTCACAGGCTTCCTCATAACTGGTGACCGCACCACTTCACCCCGTCCTCCATCACACACAAATCCCTTATTAAATATTAATAGAATAACAATATCTGTAAATAGCATGAAACAACAAGAATTATGATTATGTTTATTATAAACAGTGTTAACAAATCATAATTTGAAAATGATAGCATGCGTATTATCAAATCATTACAGCAAAGTACTTCTAAACATTTCTATTATATTATATACATATACATTGCAATATACTGTACATTGTATGTTAATATGTATTATTCTATATTTATCTTTTATGTACAATTCTAATATTTTATTTAAAACAAATAGCCCCAGCAGAGTAATATTCATTTAAGGATCTAAATACACTGAAAACCACTATGGACCACCATTTGAGGCCAAGATGAAACCCATAAATATTACACCATGTGAGTGGTAGGTGTAAGGGACTTGAGCAGGCCGGTATGATGAGAAGGCCTGGTTGAGTATTAGTTCAGAATTTTTCTTTCATTGCTTTTCAATGCAGCTCCCACATGGAAAATCAAAGCAAAAGAGTGTATGATCAAAGCAGCTAATGCAGAAATTGCTCAAGGAGACATTTATTGCATTTTGCAGACATTTATTAAGTATTTGAGCAGTTGAGAGCCTTGCTTAAGGGTCTAAAAGTGTTGCTGGGGTTAAATTTGTGACCTTCTGATCAGCTGCATAGCATCTTAACCACTCAGCTAGCACTATATAATGATAATCAGGGCGTGATTTTTTAAAAATTATTATTATTATTATTATTATTATTATTATTATTATTTGTGGCATGGTGGCATAGTGGTTAGTCGCTTTGAACCCCTAGGGTTTGGGTTTGATTCCCACCTCAGGGTCTGTTTGCATGTTCTCCATTCATGATGGGTTTCCTCTGGAAATTCCTGTTTCCTTCCACATTCCAAAGACATTATTATTATTATTAATAAGTTATTAATAAGTATTATTAGTGTTTCATGGCATTGCAGATAATTTTAATCCAACCATGCATGTATTTATAAACCCCAAACCTGACATTCTTATAAGTATGCACTACAAATGTGTGATTTTAATATCTCCAATAGTGCATCAACCTGAGCATCTGTGTTTAAGTTTCAACCTCACCATCTTGATGTAACCGCTCAAAGGAGACTGTACAGATTGTTTATTGTTTGTATATCCGTGACAAATTGTGATAAAAAACATCTAACTACTAGTATTTAAGCTGCATCATTGTCATTGTCTATTGTTCCTAGCCTGTGACTTTTTACTGCTGTAGGTCTGAGGACGATTGGCGTGATTACCAAACTGGATCTGATGGATGAGGGCACTGATGCTCGAGATGTCTTGGAGAACAAGCTGCTTCCTCTGCGCAGGGGTGAGACCAAGATCCTTATTCAGTTTCTTTTTTTACATTATACTGTATTACCTCCGACTACACTTTTCTGTCACTTACAAACCTCAGCTTTGTACATCTAGGTTCTAATTCTAGGGTCTAATCGATAAAGTCTGTGTGTAAGAACACATTCAAATGTAATATTACCCACTGCGGCCACTCGCAGCTGCAAGAACACAGATAGAGGCAGATTTGACAAGGAAAAATAAATGTCCTTTTATGAATGATTTTTGTAAGGAAAGTCTGTAATGAGACACTGGAGTTTCTCTTTCTCATCTTTGCGGAATCAGTGGGGTGTCAAAACAAGTGGTAGATCTCAGTGCTGGAGAATTTTCTCTTCCTGCATGAGGTTTCTGCTCAAGGCTAACAGGGAGAGTTGTTTCGCAGGATCTTTTGTGGAGGATAAGAACACGGGTTCGATCCCGCCATGCGACGTGAGCACCTACTCGTCTGGTTCCATCCTCATGCTCTTTTGATGGGAACAGAGCAGCAGCAATCATTTGATGACAGCTGTGGGTGTTTTTCTGTCCTGCCCTGTCTGCACATAGTCTGTGTTGGTCCATAACAAAGGTGGATGCTGAAATGGGGTCTATTCAGCACCTCAGTTGTTGGCACATGAGGTGCAAGAAGGGATTTACATAAGCTGGTCGTGTTGTCGTGGTCAACCCACCCTACCTTAACTTCCAAATCTAGACCAGGGTTACATAGAGTCCTGTACATGCCAAAATGTCCACGTCGAGCTCCTGGTGATGTGCCTGGAAGAAGAATTCCTAGACAAACAAAAAAACAATGGGTTAATCATGAATGAGCTTTTCACATCCATTGAAGGGGAATGTAATTGCCTGGGAAGTGTGTGTGTGCCAGTGATCAGTGTGAAGGGTGAATGGTACAGGGTTTCACAGTATAGGTAAGCTGCTAAGGGCCGTAGTGAGAGCTTTGAATTGAGAAGAGGGATCTGCCAGCTTGAGAAAAAGCACATACCTTTGTGGCCTAAGCCTCCCTTGGCCAATGCAATACCCCTAGTCCACTGGTCTCTGTTAGCCGGATTTACACAGGTGGTGATGGTGGAACTGACTTATCACATCATCCTGTGAAGACAAACGAGCGAACTCAATTAGTTAGGTGTTGAAAGCCGTCTTGGGCCTTACCCAACATTGCTGTAAAGGCGACTGTAACCTTAGCCAGATCGCTAGTTAATGCGAATTGGGATTACATTGGGCAGTCGACCAAGTCATCAGATCAGGACTTGGGATCTATGGGTCTGGACCAGGGACTGGTGGAGTCTTCAGTGATGCCCTGTTTGAACATGTTGGCTACCTCCTCTTTTTCTTCCATGGCTTCCTGGCATACCTCAGGAAATCGCTAGGCTGGCCTTTATGCTGAATCAGGTGGGTTTGTCCCAGTTGAAATGTTCAGAAAACATCATTAAAGAAAAACTGTACCAGAACCTCCAACTTCTACTGTTGGATGTGTGACAGCTTTTACACAAGTTGAATGAACTTTTTCTCTCTTTTTAAACTCAATACAAGGTGGAGTCAGTGCCTGCTAATTAATTACAGCTACTGTACTTTACAGTTCAATTGCAAGCCTAATCTAACACAGTTGGCTCTTTTCAAAAGTTCGCTGTGACCCTTATCAGTAAAATTTTCATTCATGTGTATAGGCCTTTGTTGCTAATGTGCTTTTAAAGTTTCACCACATTTAATTGGTGTTATATTCAAATGGTAATTTGAATTCCTTGCCAGCTCTGTTGAGGTTCGTGATTAGCATAATATTGTCTAGCTCCGTTCCACACACAGCGTGATTCATGCGTTTGTTCTTTGTGTTTCATTCTCAACATGGAACAGAACTGCACACTCAAATTAGTCATTGTTACGTAAGACGTATTCACATTCCAGTCCTGCTTTGTCTTGCTTCCAGTCTACATCACACACACACATATATATATATATACACACACACACACACACACACAAGGACTGATCTCTTATGCTTTTCATGCTTGCGCTCTGCCTCAGGTTATATCGGGGTGGTGAACCGCAGTCAGAAGGACATCGAAGGGAAGAAGGACATCAAAGCAGCTCTGGCTGCAGAGAGGAAGTTCTTCCTGTCTCATCCCTCATACAGACACCTAGCTGACAGCATGGGTACACCTCATCTGCAGAAAGCCCTCAACCAGGTAGCATCTAAAACCCCCAGACAACCTGATTATTACTGTAAATCCCCGAGATACTACAAACCTTCTAATGAAAGCACTTGCACTGGAGACTCCTTCCAAAAATGTTAAATAATCGTTTCCTAATAGGTGTACAGTATGTGTTTCCTTGTTCAGTTCATGAGTCATGATTTCTAGATCTTTATCTCCATAGCAACTGACCAATCACATTCGGGACACGCTGCCTGCTTTCCGGAGTAAACTTCAATCTCAGCTTCTCTCTCTGGACAAGGAGGCCGAGGAATATCGTCACTTTAGACCTGACGATCCGTCACGCAAGACTAAAGCCCTGCTGCAGTTAGTTCCTCACACACAACACAACACAACACACCATTTACATAAAACACTTAGAATGTCCAGACACATGAAGTGAATATAGCTAGTATAACATTTCATATAGTACAACATAGTAAAGTGGCAGTATTCAATAACTAAACACTGAGATTCCCATGATGCTTTGTGGCTATTCATTTTTATTATTTGCTTTATAAACTATGACATTATGTTGCAGTACAAGGTATATAATTTCCGGTATTATATAGGTAGGTTTGGAAATATAGCATTAAAGAACACGTCTGTTTTATACTGTTATGTGTGTGTGTGTGTGTTGGCAAAAACGTATTAAGCCTTATTAATTATGATTACAAAATGTACGTACTTTCTTCTTTACCGATAAATGAACACTTTAACAAATCAATTTGTGCTGTATAAGTTAATGAATATGTGAGCTATGGAGAAATACTCTGCAAAACAAATTTTCATTGTCATTCAATACATTTAAATGAGGTTCATTCTTCACGGCAGTCAATTAATGATAAATGATTAACATCCCAAGTGTTAACTAGTGTTAAATACTGGTGGGAATTTTGGCTCCTTTGGCGATGTCTAGGATGGGACAGGAAAAAAATCAACGGGAGCAATTCGAATGGGATTCTTAATGCGTGATGATGCATGTTGCAGCCGACATGCATCATGTGGGAAACAGAAAGAAAGCAAATGCAAACTATGTAGTCAGAGTCAGAGAAGTCAGAGTTGCAATGCAGAATTATTCATTTATCATGTTAACAGAGCTTTTGGGCAAGTCTAACCAGGGATGCCATAAAGGGGAAGTAAGGATGTTTTCACAGGGCCCCTAAATTGCTATACCAGATGAAAGTGTTGGCGTGGTCAAGATTAGTGGCCTAGTATATTACTGTAGGCTTTCATGGGGCACAGAATCCCTTAGGTTTTTGCGTGTTGAGTATTAAGATATTAAACATATGAACCCGAGCCGAAGTTAACTTTTTTGTAAAGATAAGTGCTAGGACTAAAGAATGTGGGAGGATGTAATATATTTGTAGATCTTCCATAAATGAAAAATTCTTCAGTAATTATCACCTCTTATCATTAATGTAACATCAAGAATCAAAGGATTTCCAAGCATGCCAACATTTCCATGACATGAGAACGATAACTTAAAGGGAGTTCGGCAGAGCTCCAATCCCAAAACTACTGTACTTTTGTATTCTTTATAGCAGACACTATAGAAGTGCACTTATTCAAATGCATTATTAGAAGATGTCTAATGTGTGTTAGTGCGTGTTTATTACAGAATGGTGCAGCAGTTTGCCGTGGACTTTGAGAAGCGCATTGAGGGATCGGGTGATCAGGTGGACACGGTCGAGCTGTCAGGAGGCGCCAAGATCAACCGCATCTTCCACGAACGCTTCCCTTTTGAACTGGTCAAGGCAAGTCTGAAGTGTTTCATGCTCATGCCATCAAAGCCTTCCAGCAGGGAAATGTCTCACTGGGAGCCCTCGCTCTGAGAAATAAATCTGAAAGAATGCACAACGAGATGTTTTTGATGCCCAGGTGGAAGGTGGAAAGAACAGAATGAAGTTGTCAAGCATCACTCAGTGAATAATAAAGAAAAGTCATCTCATGAACATTAACTCTGAGAGGTTCTCTTGTTAAATGGAGAGTGTGTGTTGTGCTGTTTCTCGACCCACAGATGGAGTGTGATGACAAGGAGATGCGCCGGGAGATCAGCTACGCTATCAAAAACATTCATGGCATCAGGTGAAAAATTACTGAACGTACTGTATGTCGGAAATTTGTCTATAGTCTATACTTTTGTATTTGCATTGGATCTGCTGGACATTGCTTGCTAGTGGGCGTTGTTTTTACTCATAGTGCTTTGCTAGTGTAGACTTTTCGTTATACACAATATACCCAGTATAAAATATCTCTTCTTCCTCTATTGCACTGATCATCAATCAAAAATTTAAATCCCTTTTCTTGATTATTGTGTTTGCATCATTTTAACCAATCAGAGCCTAGATTTGGTGGAAGTTGATTGAATTAGTGGTTGCTATGGAAACAATAACATACGGTATACATCCAGTACCATGCAAAAAGCCACTCATTTCTTTATATTTTGCTTTCAAAATTCAAGCAAAATTCAAGCATAAAGAACATCTAACGTAAGGCATGAAGCAGTGAGAATCAGGTGCAGATGATGACAGATGATTAGTATACTGTACTGGTGATGCTGAATGCTGAGAGGTTGGAACAGATGAGGGAGGAAATGAGGTCGCTGCTGAGGTTGTTACATAAACAACCGTTTTTTAAATTATATAAAATATTTTAATTTTTTTAATTTAATCTATTTTAATTAAATTAATTTAATATAATATAAAGAAATGGTGGGGGGGGGATGAAAGTTTTATAGAATTGCACGTAGACTTCTGTAACTAATGGTGTACACTTTTTGTCTTCGTGTCTCAAGGACGGGCCTGTTCACTCCAGACATGGCGTTCGAGGCGATAGTGAAGAAACAGGTCGTGAAACTGAAGGAACCCTGCATTAAATGTATTGACCTGGTCATTCAGGAGCTCATCAATACAGTGCGCCAGTGCGCTAACAAGGTACAGTCCTTTAAATGTCAATCCAGACACATACACTATGACACTGTGTATTGAAGCTTATTGAAATAATGCCACTATGAATGCAAAAGGCGAACCAGATAAATATTTGTACTTCTTTTTAGTGGGACGTGTATACTGCAGCAACCCTTTAGGAATTATGCTTTTTAGGAATGTGCTCAAAAGTAACAGATTAACATTAACATAGATATTGGGATGCAAAAAATATCCAGATGTTCAACAATTTATATATACTTCCTATATACGTATAGAACTGAAAGAGAGAGGAACCTTCAGAAATGGATTTCATTTTCATGACCAAACTTCATCATGCGTTTTAAGCAGCTCTTATTTCCTTCTAAGAAAATATATATATAAATAAATAATAGGCTATGTATGGATTGTGATACTGTACTTGTGTGTTTAATATCGCCGTAGCTGGGTACATTCCCCATGCTAAGGGAGGAGACGGAGCGGATCGTCACTTCATACATTCGCGAGCGAGAGAGTCGGGCTAAAGAGCAGGTAAAACACACTTTCACACACATCTCAGCAGCACTTGAACAAACACTCTTCTGCTTAGGGTGTTAAAAACAGAACACGAAAAAGCTTAAAGAGCATCAAGGAATTCGTTTTCTTCTATTTTCCCACAGGTTCTGTTGCTCATTGATGTACAGCTCGCATACATCAACACCAACCATGAGGACTTTATTGGATTTGCCAAGTAAGTGTTCACTCCAATCACGTTGTGCTAGATTTACATGCTCCCCAGATTGTGCATACTTCTAACGGAAGTCTAACGATTTTGAAACTAGTCAAATTAGTCTGCAATTTTTATTACAAGTTTATAACAAGACAAGTTTGAGATTTTTTTAGCCTATTTCTGGAAATATGTTACTAATTCTTTAAGCAGAAATTCATTCTTCTATTAAAAGATCATTCTGATCATTTTAAAACATTAATTTCCAAAAAATGAGCAACAATATCTGCCAAAAGAATAAGATTATTTTAAAAAATGTAGTATAAAATGTCTAGAAATAGGTTTATACTGTAAAGTGAAACCTTGGATTACGAACATAATTCTTCCTGGAAGTGGGCTCATATTCAAAACACTCGTAAAATCAAAGCAAATTTGCGCGCACTAAGACCCAGCAGGGGAGACGATTACCCACAATTCCGCAGCACAAGAGAGAGAAGAATCGTTGGCACAGCTGCGATCACGTGACGCTCGGCGTTAAAACAAGAAACGAGTGCGTGATACATGATACTCTGTACTCGTAAATCAAGACTTGGTTCGTTTTCCAAGTCAAAATGAAAGGGTGTTCAAGTCAAACCGGGACTTTCAAGCACAGTAAAGTGATGAGCTTTTTAGCTGCAGTTACACATTTAAATGATGAAAACATTTTATAGCTGGCCGTACGTCTGTGATTGACAATGCTGGGCAAAGTGGCTCGGAGCTTACTGCAGTTGTTCCCATAAACATTCAGCTAGTGGAACACCTGATCCTTGAAAATTGACATCTGCCTGTGGGAACTGCACACACACAATCATCCACTTGGACATTACATGAACCCGGCTCAGAGTTATTGCCACACCCCCCCTACAGTCCTGACCTCACTCCAAGGCTTTTTCACATGTTTGTGCCATTAAAGGAGTTCCTGGGAGGCCAGCGTTTCAGACATAAAGCAGGAAGTCTGATCATGCATCCGATGTACAAAGAAAACCTTACTCTGTTCTGAAATAAAGGGAGTTTTTACTCTGTTCTGTTATTCTGCAGAATAAATTGTGCTGCTTTGACATGAACGCCCCCATATTTGGTTTATTGTACAGTATATTTATTATTTCTTATAATGAGTAAAATTATATGTTTTACCATTTTTTGCAGTAATAAAAATATGTTCTAAATGAAAGAGTCTTATGAAGGAATTTAACTTCATAATTTCTGTTTTAATGCAAGTTGTTATTACTTACATTATAGCAGCTATAAACATTCTTTCCTTCTCTTAAAAAAAGGAAAAATGTTGTCATGTGACTGACAGCTAAATATCTACTCATGAAATCATTAAATCTCCAAATTAACAATTGTACATTTTCTGTGCTGTTGCTAAAAAAAAAAAAAAAAATCAATCATCACCTTCTGATTCCTGAGATCTTCAGACTCAATAATTCAGCCGTGTGGGGTCAAAAATAGAAATAATTAGTACCATTAATCTGTTGAAGATGTCTTTTGCACCACCGTGAAGAGAGGGTGAAGACGAGGGTTCAGGTACCTAAATTGTTTTTGCATATTGTATAAGGGACGAGTTCGAAAAGCCAAGTTTTGTATCGCGAAGGTAAAATTTTGTATAGTGAAACGCATTTTCCCATAGAAGATAACATAAATGCAGATAATCCGTTTCAGTAGTATGTAAAATAAATAGACATTAAATCTTATTTATTCTTAATTTATGATACCTGTTAGAAAGTGTCACAAATAAGTAAAAAAAAAAGGAAGGCCCTAGGAGTATAAAGAGAAGACGGTGAGCACAATAACAGTGTTTCTGTAGGAATCAGTTTTGTTATGATGGTGGTTAAGAAGAGCAGAAATAAACACAAATGTGACATTGTGCTGTGTATAAAAATAGCTACAGTTATTTTCAGTAAATGCATCCCCTATTGTTTGACCCTTACGCCTCAGCGGCGTGTAGATTTTCCCCAGTAGAGGAGAATGTGATCAGTTTTAAGTGCAGTGAACATCTCTCTGGAGCAGTTTCTCTCTTAGCAACACCATCAGGTTTCTCTGAGACCGGCGTCGCTCCCTCGGTTTCTCAAGAACGAGTGGAGTTCCATTTGAGCACACGGTCACATCAAGGACAGATGCCTGAAATAACGTTCCTTCAGTAGTTTCGTCCCTGTGTGTATAAAGGCTGTTTGAAGGGCATTTCAGGAACCAGTAACAATAAGGACTAGACGTGGTGGTGCTGGTAAAGGCTTTTCTCTTACTCGTTTATAACTGTGCTGCTTTAAAATCCTTCTTCTGTAACCTACTGTGCAAAAGTCTTAGGCACCGTATTATCCTTAGTACAAATTGTGTTATATTTGTTTATCATGTCTGTGTTATTATTTACAAAACCATTCACTATTTCCAAACAGTTCTTAAGGATGAATGTATAAATAACATTACAGAAGAATATATATTGCATGACAGACCAGAAAAAAAGCCATAATCTACAATACCTTTGAAAACATTTTTGCATAAAATAAAACTTCTGTAAGAAGCCATAAAAAGTAATAAAATAACCACAGCCAATATTTGGTATTTTCTGGTATTTCAACACCAAATATTGCCTGTGTTTATGTTATTCTGCATGTATTTCAGCCTCATGAGAACAGTAAAGAAACCTAACTGGCTGCATGTCTCTGAGGCCCCCTAATGGCCGAGATCTGGAACTGCAGAACCTCAGCTCCTTGGATAATAGCTACTAGTAGGGCTTTACTGGGGTTTACAGTTTGCTGAGAACCTTCACAAAGAAATACACACAGAGCTTCACACTAAATTTGTGACTACAGATAAAAGATGTTAGGATCAATCCATAAATTAATAAATAAATGAATTAATGAATTAACAAAAAAATAAACAAACAAATAATTAAGACTGAACTAAATAGACAAAAAAAAAAAAAAAAAAATTCCATATATTTCCATTTTTGTTCTCTAGACAACTAATTTCAAAGCAGCAAAATAATATGGTAGAAAAATTAATGAATGAATAAATCCTAAAAATCAACTGAGACCTCTAATAATAGTTTTTTTTCTGAAAAAAAAAAAAGGTTCCAAACATGCCGTAAAAATAATCCAATAAATAATGTTACAGAAGAATATGGTACATATACAGTAACACTTTTTTCAAATATATTTTTTTATTAATTAATTTTATTTTATTTTTTTTAAATATTTTTTATACCTTTTAGTTAACAATTAAACTTTGTACATTCTGTGTAATTTATATATATTTTTTATCTTTCTATTTAAATTCTATTTTATTTGTAACTGTCGTAAACCTGTAAATTTATATATTTCATCCCTTTTTTAACATTTTAATTTTACTTAAATAGTATTTTTACATTTTTTTTTGAAAATCTCATCTTTAGTTTATTTGTATTCTTATAGTATATAAATCTATCGATTCTATTCTATCTATCTATTCTATCTATTTTAGGTCACACGTAATCGAATAAGCATTTCGCTGCATATCATGCTGAGTAGGGTTGTCTACCTGACAGATAAAATTGGAATTTGAATTGTAAGACTTGAAAAGCAGCGCTGGATTTAACAGCTGAAATAAAAAAATAAAAAAAAAACTGAAGTGAGTTTAGTCTGGATATTTATGTTGACTAATGTTCATTGATTTCTTTCATAAAGTGCACAACAGCGGAGCAGCCAGGCGAACAAGACGAGTTCTGCCGGAAACCAGGTAAGCGTGTGTGTGTGTGTGTGTGTGTGTGTGCACACGACTGAAACGCTAGCCTCTGGTCCTATGTTATATACACACCACATAAAACTGAGAGTATTTCACTGTTGTCTGCTTGCTAGTGTGTGTTCTGCTTTCTTCTTTCTCTTTGTCTTCTGGTTCCTGCATGACTGCTTTTGATTTCGATTAGGAGTGGGTGATATAATGATGTATCCGTATTGTGATACAGTATTGCAGGTGTTACTTCTGTGGTACATATCACCAGGCCAGGTACTTTAATATTGTCACTGTAGGCGGGGTTAGTGATGATGTCATAATCTTACAGCACAGTTCTTTATACTGTCTATGGAAACATCTAGATTTCTATTATATGACATTTAAACACAAAGATGCTATATAGATATAATTTGTTTAATATGGGATGATTTAAAATTCCGTTACTAAATAAAAAATTTGAAAAATACAGTAACGGGAATCGATGGAAAGTATTACCAGTTGTTAATGTAAGTTGGATTAACTATCCACTAATCACTGGATTGGGTTGTAGTAACTGGCCTCATGTTAAGTAATATAATGAATATTTATTGATTGATTTCTCCCATATCTCCCACTTCTAAACTTCAGTTATGTTTTCATGAACTGTTTTATGTTATCATGGCCAGCATGTTGTTTTCCACCCCCACTCTCCCTGTCTGTGAGCGAGCCATCCTCATGCATGTCCCTCTTTATGGACGTCCGCCATGTTTCCTGCTCTGACAGGACATCCAGGTAAGACAGGACCGTTTTATCAGGCTGGCTGTTTTTAAAACTGTTTTTTTTTACTTTAATCCCAGAACTAAATGGGGTTTCAAGCAGAATCAATATGGATAGAGGGGAAAAAAAAACAGGAAAGTAATTAGATTATAAATAAAATAATACATTAATAGGCTTGAATAGGTAATGCGTCTTAAACCTGATTGGATCGGAAGCCGGGGTATTTCATTTTAATTTATTAATGTGCAAAATAATTCTGAATCCTTTTAACTCAACCTACAAAATGGATTTCACAAAAGTTTGTAGAAAAGGGTTGCCAGGTTTAAAATTCACACCCCAATCACAATTTTATTAAAAACCCTTGCAACAATGCTAAATATTTGCACGTACAGTATGAAGCATTTAATAGACTTTTCTGTTTTTTTAGTCTTTAATTAAATAAAGAACAAGTGTTATTGTTCTATACTGCTTATCATTTATGACAGTTTAAGCAGTATAGACCCATAAAAAATAATTTAAGGGGATGTAAGATGGTTTTGGGGAATTTTTCTCTGTCTGTTTGTCTGTTTGTTTGTGCATGCATCACCTACAAACTATTGATCACATTTTGATGCGGTTTTACTCAGGTGTATTTGGCTGAGGTTGAGGTGACATATAGGTTTTATTTCATTGCAATCGGTCCATGAGAAGAGAAGATTACTACTTTTAAAGTTTAATGGAAAAAAATGCCCCCATATCATAAAAAAACGCCAAAAATCATTAGTTCATCTCAAAATTCAACAGATGGCGCTGTACACTATTTTATGCAAACTTATGAGTGTGTGATTGAAATCTACTTCATAAATGTGATCTCACACTTTCATTTCACGCACTTCCCATTTCAAGAGATGTTTAAATTAAACATTTTAGTTAATACCAAAATACGACAGATGGCGCTGTACATTTTTTAAAAATGTACTTATGAGTGTGCAGTTAAATTCCACGTGAATAAAGTCATGGACACAACTGAGGTCAAAGTTAAAAAGGTCAATAAAGTTGTACAGTTTAAAAAAAAAGGGAAAAAATGAAATATAATTTATGATTTAAAATAAACTTATTGTCCAATGTTCTCCAGTAATACTGGTGAGTATCGTGAGAGTTATCACAAACAAACAACCAAACAAAGTACAGTCGTTTTAATCTGAATATAAAAGCATGCACCAATTATTTAAACATTTAATCTAGCTGATTGATTTACATTTGTTTAGTTTTTGCTTGTCTTTACTTAAGGCAGCACTATAAAAAGAAATCAGATATTATAGGTTTTAATATTTAAAAAGAGTCTGATATGAAATTCTCTCAGCCTTAGACTCCTGTTCAGTGTGTACGTGTACGTAGGTGTGTCATTTCTAAAAGTTTACACATTTATGCTGTTTCAGGCCACATCTCCAACATCCTCGGGTATCATCGTAAGCAATGCGTTTATTTTTCATGATTCTGTTCCCTTTCTGAGAACACTACACATTAAGAGACTGAGAGTCAGGTGTGGTGCATGGAGCCTGGGTCACTTCAGCCGGTCCGGACTATTAAGCACTGCACACACTCATGCTTTCTGTCATTCATGTTCAGTTTATTTCTTTTCCTCTGTCAGACAGCGATCACTGCATTACTGTACTTTTTTTTTTTTTTTTTGGGTTTGCTTTGTGCAGCTCTTTACAAGGCGACCGCAAGTCATCACTCGGGATTATGTCTGAACGATCACACTGTCACCCACACCTCCCTTGCTGCAGCCCCGACATGTTAAAACACTTTATGAAACCACTCTATGGTCTGCGGCTCAAGGAGCTGCCTCATATAAATGTGTTTTTTTTGTTTTGTTTTGTTTTTTGTGTGTGTAAGTATTCTGTCACTCAGCCAGGATTTGACCTTTGACCTGTCGCCCTCCATTAGGTCATTCGCAAAGGATGGTTGACCATCAACAACATCAGCATCATGAAAGGAGGCGCGAAGGAGTACTGGTTCGTGCTGACGGCCGAGAGCCTGTCCTGGTTCAAGGATGATGAGGTGAGAGCAGGTTTATGATGACTCAACATGCGCCCTCTGGTGGCTCTGAGGTGAAATGCAGTTTGAATGACAACACGGTTAAGCAGTTTCGCAATCATTCCTACGGTACCTCCTCTGGTGGAATTACATATGTGTTGCTTAAGATTTTTAAGAAAAACAAATAGGCAGTATTAAGTGGCTGTATTCCATCGCGGAGCTAATTTCCCCCCCCCAAAAAAAATCAAACAAGTGTTTGAAATCAAGAAACTCGCATGATCCAATTTATGGCAGGATTATAAAGCGCAGTTTTTATTTTGTGGACTTGAAATTATTGGAATATTATCAGTTCACAAATAACAAACTATTTATTTTAATTTTTATAGGGAAATGATTTCAAATGTAACAGTTCATAATAATAGTTATGAGAGTACAGTCTTGAGTACCCCGAACCTTAATTATAAAGATTACTGTTCAATATGTCTTTTAATGATATTATAGGGAAAAAAAATAAACAATAGTTTGGTGTAAAGGAGTCGCTACTGCCCTGAAGTTAACTTTTTTATTACAAAGTGTTTTTTTTTACCCCTTTTTGCCGATCATTACATTTGATTTATTAATTCAAACATCACACAGTACATTTATTCATTTATATTACATAGTTAGATTTAATGTTGTGTGAAAAATCCATGAAACATGTGTTTAACCTCTTATTTTCTCACCGTACTCAATTTTTTCTTCTTTTTTCTTCTTTTTTCTTCTTTTTTAAACTTTTTTGAGACAAAATATTACAGCACTGACACTGGAGACTTCTTCCTTCCATAATAATAATAATAATAATAATAATAAACAATACAGACATCTTTTTGAAGGAAATAGACAGGGTGATGTATATGAATTGAGGAATATGTGGGTAAATTATAAACTTTAATCACACCTATTCGCAATAAATAAATAAATAAAACGCCTGTGATTTGACTCGCTCTCATAAATAAAACAAGGGCAGTTAGCATGACATCATCACCCTGCATCATGATACTAAGGGATTATGTCTGTGTGATCTTTGACCCCAAGGCCGGTGCGTTGGTGGGTTTGTCCGTCCTGGTGGGTTGCCATCTGTCTGCCTGTCTGTGCCTGCTGTACAGCCTCCCTGATGTTCTGCACAGCAAGTGTAGACAGGCAGACACACCACAACTCAGCTGTCACACGCCATCATCCCTCCAGCTGTTTCTAACTCTCCTCATTCACACACTGCTAACTGGAGCTGGATACACCACACATTCCCACAAAATGGGATCGAAGGATACGTACACACTTCACACACTTTTAACATTCGATTATATGTGTATATGGTGTTTAGTGAAAGGGTAATGATAGACTCCTCTGTGTTGAACAACAAGTGATAAATACATGACTTTAATGGCATCAAATAATTGTGAAAAAATAGATATAGATATATATTTGTGTAATATTTCTTATTGTCAGGTTACTATACGAAACATTTGTAGGGAATAAAACATTTGGTGTTGTGCTGCTCCGGGAAAATGATAACAGGACGGTGTGATGACGCAGTTACTGTTAACACTCAGAAGTGAATTATTATCCTATAACGTCATGTCCTGATTCCTCTTCTACCACAGCATCGGGCCGAAGATCACCTGTGTACTGTACACTAAACCAAAGTCTGATCTCCTGATTTATATACAGTTACTGTTACATTTAATGTGGTGGAGGATCATACAAACATGCTGCTGTTCTCACTTATACT